>NW_025767141.1:0-132623 GCF_003918875.1 Haliotis rubra | reverse complement strand
CGCCCATGGGCGAAAAATATGTTGGCCCATGGGCGAGAATGTTTAATTTCGCTCAGAAGTCATGTTTTGGAGCATTACCAGAACATATTACAAGGAGATCCCACGCTATCCCCCACCCTATACCCCTACTCTACCCTACTCTACCCCTACTCTACCCCACCCTACCCTACCCTCACTCACCCTACCCTACCCCTACCCACTCACCCTACCCTACCCCTGCCCTACCCTACTCTACCCTACAACCCCACCCCATCCCACCCCACCCAGCCCAGCCCAACCCACCCTACCTGCCCCACCCTACCCTCCCACCCTGCCCTACCCTGCCCTACCCCCTACCCTACCCTACCCCACCCTACCCTCTACCCTGCCCTACCCTGCCCCACCCCTACCCTGCCCCCCCTACCCCACCCCCACCCCTACCTGCCCTACCCTGCCCCACCACACCCTAACATTTGGTTGAGAATCCTGACCATACCATCAGTTGGCAACACATAGAATTCTTAGCCGTGAACATTAGCAATTGGCATAAACGGAAATTAATGGAAGCTATCCACATTAAACGGTCTAAACCTGAGATGAAGAGGGACCAGGGTGTCTTCCTTCCCAATGCCTGGTGCATTAACTGATTTCCTTGCAACAATGGTGTTTACCTAACATGCTGTTCATCACAGTCGCCTACTATTGTACATTCCAATTTCTATCCTTGTTCTATCATTGTACATCCCAATTCTGTCACTGTACACCCTTAACTGGCTTCAATCTATGGTCATTAACTCTATGTAAACACGTTGTACAAACTTTATGTATACCTTAATTCAGCTTAATTCCCTCACTAATCTATTGTAAAAACAACCCTGTGGCTTCATGTACATACTACTCATACCTTTGTAGAAACAACTCTGTGGCTTCCAGAACACAATGTATATATATACCTCTGTAACTATTCACTGTCATTCACCTGATGAAGGGGCAAGTATCAGCCCAAAAACGTCATGTGTAAATAGTAAAGAAGTTGCACATCCATACCAAGTGTCTTGTATTACCCTACCAACTTCTAAATGCATATCAAACATCTGATACATAGCTACTGTTTCCCAACTGGGTTAAATATTGTTGAAACGTCATAAATACCGCTTGCAAGTAGGCCTTTTCCTCCGCATCTTGCAGCGCATCCATGAACCCCTCGAAAACTTCACACACAGACACTTTGCCATTACCTTCAGATAAAAATCATTCATTATGTTGTGACTTCTCATCGTTGTGTTTGTTTATTTGTTTTATTAATGCGACAATCCAAAATATAACAGCTTCGTGTAGATAAACGAGTAAGGACGAGACAATCCAGTGCAAAAATCTTTAAACAACATGACTGCCAAAAGCAGGGGCTGAATGCTTTTGGGTTGTATAATCTTGTGCAACACAGTCAACCTATGCAAGGTACCGTATATCCTTCCTCCACTACTAACCATTCTTATCGAGCGACTTGAATGCAGCCTCGTCCTCGTCCGCAGCGGTGACCTTGAAGTCTGTGTTGACGTCTACAGTGCTAAAGAGGCGGCCTGCGACGCCACTGCTGATGTCATACCGCGTCTTCAACAGCTTTGCGTAATCGCAACGATAGGCTCCTGCGGGTTCTGCACAAAACAAGAACATGTCAAATGTAGGGCAACCATCGACTCCAGTTAATTATACAGGACAAACCATACCAAATGTAGGGCAACCATCGACTCCAGCTTAAATTATACAGGACATGAACATCCAAATCTAGGGCAACCATCGACTCCAGCATTAAATATACAGGACATGAACATCCAAATCTAGGGCAACCATCGACTCCAGCGGAAAATATACAGGACAAGAACATCCAAATGAAGGGCAACCATCTGTCCCGGTGTTAGGTGCAATGACCAACCAAACTTATAGCTGTTTAAGACAAGAACTTACTACAAACATAGTTGTCGTTCAAGGTCGACAAGATGAGTCTGAATAACTTCTCTATCAATACTAAAACTATTGTTACATACTTGTGAGGGAACTGTCGAAGTCGGCTGCAAAAGTACGCTTGTCCATCTCGGCGGAAGTGAGGCTGCCGTCTTTGTTGGTGTCGAGAGCCTTGATGTCATCCAGAACTTTAACTGTGTCAACATCAGTCATGGACTCATTCATGGGTCTGAGTGAAGACAGAGTCACAGAGTCAGACATCACATCTAATATTGCCCATGTAATACACACAATAAGAGACCCCTCATAAACATCATAGAACAACATAAACAAGAAATCAACTTCATGCTAATGTTTCCTACATTCCTCAATCACGCACATAGTGCTTACACTCCAAAGATCATAAACCGATCACCATCAATGTATAATGGCTCGATTAAGCACCTATTACTTGCTGTTTTATTTCTTTAGATATGCATTTAAGGCCGTACATACGCAAGTAAAAGTGTCACGGTGCTGTGTTTGAATAACATGACGTAATCAATATACGGACCCGTGAAGATCCGGGTTAGAATTGATGTTCAGCAACCAGTGCTTGTCCTAAGAGGCGGCTAAACTGATCGGTAGGTCAGGTTCGCTGACTTTGTGGTTGACTCATGTCGCCGAATCCCAGTTTCGTAGTTGATACTCATAATGTCTTTCACTGGATTTGTCACTCGATCATTCACAGACTGGCGCCATATAGCTGGAATATTGCTGAGGCGTTCAACAACAAACAAACACTAATGTATGATTACATCTACGCGGGATCGGTGTTCCAGTGGTTCGGTTGTCTAAAACATCTAGTTATGTATTCAATATTTGTCTCGGGACTTTATTACCCTGGGTGCGAATCCCAGCTACTCTTAATCACCACCTTTGGTTTGTCAGCACTATACCAATATTCCAGGGTTATTCCTGGGAGAAATCATCTGAAACGTGACTCTCTTAAAATTTGAATAATCAGCCTGAGGTTTAAATATTAGTTTTGGTATTGTTGTACTTAAAGTCGTAGTAGTTGCACTTACCAAGGTATTATTGTACTTAAAGGCTGTAGTAGTTGCACCTACCAAGGAATTACTGTACTTAAAGGCTATAGTAGTTGCACTTACCAAGGTATTATTGTACTTAAAGGCTGTAGTAGTTGTACTGATTAAGGAATTGTTGTACTTAAAAGCTGAAGTAGTAATACTTATTACGGTATTGTTGAATTTATTCAGGTATTGCTAAGGTATTACGTCAACGCCGGTAGAGATTTACAGATAGAAATACTATATCTGTTGTTCCCACCGGCCAGCTTGTTTAATTTTGAAGGAACCGCATGCTGTATTCCTGTTGACGCTGAACCCGATTCCAGCGGCTGATGCAGAGGCAATGAATAGGGCCAGACACAACAACTCTCTGTACATCATCTGTGGGTAGATTGGGTGTGAATAGATTTACACGAACTTAGTTATTTATTAAAAAAGGACTATTTATTTTACAGCACAATAACACAAAAGAAGTATGCACAGTTATTAGATAAAAAATAATCACGCAAATATTTATTGGATACTATCGAACACATTATTTTCGTCATTTAACAAATTGTTAACGTCAAAGGGTTGACTATATTGATGCTTTAAATTACTTATATATATTTTGTCAGAAGTAGATAATTTTCTCGAACATGCACAGAATGATGTCTTAAATCTTTTGAAAACAGGGCTTTCCACTAGAAAAACGTAGAAGTCGATCAACAAACATCAATATGAAATTCAGAATCTGTACAACTCACATTAATTAGTATTTTGTGTTGGATAATATTCAATAATAATTTTACTAGAGATATGTTCCTTTTACATTTACACTATGGCGCGCAGCTTACCTTGTAGTTCACTCTCGTCTCTTCTACCGCTCAACTGCACAGTTTCGTCGGGTGGCTTTGTGTCTTAGAGTAAATCACTAATTTCAATTGTTTGCTGAGTCAGCAAACGCAACCTGTCAATCAAAGTGGGGCTCTAGACAGGACGTACACCTGTACGTATTTGCAATATTTAATGCCTGAACTATCTGCCGTGTTAGTCAGGCAATAGCTTGAAATTCATTTGTGTACCGTCTGTAGAGGTGATCTTTAGTGAGAATGATTTTCTGTCCTATTTAGCAACATTTCTGTTATATTGCATGGAGACACGCGATTCTGAGAAATTATGCACGTCATTAATAAAATCTACGTTATTTAATCATGTTCTGTTCAAAGTGAGTTGAATGATTTGGCTATTATTTCAAGAAATGTCAGCTCTATTTCCAAAAAGACAGCCGAAATTTGATCAGGTCATTTTGACGTTGAAGGAAGTGAGTGAGTGGAGTTTTACACCGCACTCTGCAATATTCCAGCTATATGGCGGCGGTCTGAAAATAATCGAGTCTGGACCAGACAATCCAGTGATCAACATCATGAACATCGATCTGCGCAATTGGGAACTGATGACATGTGTCAACCAAGCCAGCGAACCTTACCACCCGATCCCTTTAGTCGGCCCTTCCGACAAGCATGGGTTACTGAAGGTACATTCATATTGCCGATTTGACGTTAAATATTCACTCACTCACTGAAGGTACATTCTAACCCTGACCTTCACGGGTATTGACGTTGAAAGTCCAAGGTTTATAATCGATACAGAACAGTAGCAGTGTGTACGTATTCAACATGCATCTATTCAACGGTAAAGAAAAAATACATTTGTTTTAGCTTTCGTTGTTTTTGAAGGTATCTATTTGTATTACATGCTAATTGACCATTCCTCTTTTCAACTTTTCATAACGCGTGTGTGTACCATGTGTAGTAACATAATCATAAAGTCAATTAACATACTGTACTAAGCAAAGTTACTTGTACTCTTTGTGAGGTGAAATTGGGTTTTACGTCGTACTTGAGAATATTTCGCTCATATGACGATGTACTCTTTGTGAAGGCATATCTTATTCATAGCGCTTTTTTAATAAGTCACCTCAACCTTGAAAACATGAGCAGATGTTAATCTGGATCTTACCGCGCTGATTAGTTTTAATCTACAAGATATTCAGAGCACGTGAAAACTGGAACCATCTCCCTATCAGCGTATATTTATAAACTTAACGTGCTGTGAGTTAATATGAAACATGGCGTGTTTAGCGGCATGAATGAATGTCGTGACGCGACAGGTGTGTCACCTGTGGAAAACACGACAGATTGGTCAAGAACCTTCCGTCGGTATCACTATGTGCAACACACGTTAATATGCACTATCTGGAACAGTCAGGGACAGTCATGCTAGATTTTGAACTGCTTTATTGTGAGACGATTGTAATGCAATATTAGTCATTATTGCATCACTTGTCTTCACGCATACGTTTCACACCTTTTACACACATGCACACATAACAGTACCCACATATCCAAACTGACAAACCCGTTGTTCAAAAATGCATCCAAACATTCAGTTACATCTGTGCTCGAATACACAACCATTCAGTTACATGTGTACTCATACAGAGACCCAACCATTTACATGTTTACTCATACAGAGACCCAATCATTTACATGTGTACTCATACCGACAACCACTTAGTTACA
Source organism: Haliotis rubra (assembly GCF_003918875.1). NCBI lineage: Eukaryota > Metazoa > Mollusca > Gastropoda > Lepetellida > Haliotidae > Haliotis > Haliotis rubra. Next base: position 127,048 of record NW_025767141.1, on the reverse strand, counting down.
CGTGTACTCCTACAAACAACCATTCAGTCACGTGTGTACTCCTACAGACAACCATGCAGTCACAAGTGTACTCATACAGACAACCATTCAGTCACATGCGTACTCCTACAAACAACCATTCAGTCACATGTGTACTCCTACAGACAACCATTCAGATACATATGTACTTCTACAGACAACCATTCACTTACATGTGTACTCCTACAGAGACCCATTCAGTCACATGTGTACTCCTACAGACAACCATTCAGTTACATATGTTCTTCTACAGACAACCATTCAGTTACATATGTACTTCTTCAGACAACCATTCAGTCACTTGTGTACACCTACAGACAACCATTCAGTCACATGTGTACTCCTACAGAGATCCATTCAGTCACATGTGTACTCCTACAGACAACAATTCAGTTACTTGAGTACTCCTACAGAGACCCATTAAGTCACATGTGTACTCATACAGACACCCATTCTGTCACATGTGCACTCCTACAGACAACCATTGAGTTACATTTACTCCTAAAGACAATCATGCAGAGACATGTGTACTCCTACAGACACCCATTGAGGTACATGTGTACTCATACAGAGACCCATTCAGTCACATGTGTATTCCTACAGACAACCATTCAGTTACATGTGTACTCCTACAGACAACCATTCAGTCACATGTGTACTTCTACAGACAACCATTCAGTTACATGTGTACTCATACCGACAACCATTCAGTTACATGTGTACTCCTACAGACAACCATTCAGTTACATGTGTACTTCTACAGACAACCATTCATTCACATGTGTACTTCTACAGACAACCATTCAGTTACATGTGTACTCCTACAGACAACAGTTCAGTTACATGTGTACTCCTACAGACAACCATTCAGTCACATGTGTACTTCTACAGACAACCATTCAGTTACATGTGTACTCATACAGACAACCATTCAGTTACATGTGTACTCCTACAGACAACAGTTCAGTTACATGTGTACTCCTACAAACAACCATTCAGTTACATGTGTACTCCTACAGACAACCATTCAGTCACATGTGCACTCCTACAGACAACCAGTCAGTCACACGTGTATTCCTACAGACAACTATTCAGTTACATGTGTATTTCTACAGACAACCATTCAGTAACATGTGTACTCCTACATACAACCATTCAGTTACATTTTACTCCTACAGACAACCATGCAGTCACATGTATACTTCTACAGAGACCCATTGAGCTACATGTGTACTCCTACAGAGTCCATTTCAGTCACATGTGTACTCCTACAGAGACCCATTCAGTCACACGTGTATTCATACAGATAACCATTCAGCCATATGTGTACTCCTACAGACAACCATTCAGTCACATGTGTATTCCTACAGACAACCATTCAGTTACATGTGTACTCCTACAGAGACCCATTCAGTCACATGTGTACTCCTACAGACAACCAGTCAGTTACATATGTACTTCTACAGACAACCATTCAGTTACATATGTACTTCTACACACAACCATTCAGTTACATGTGTACTCCTACAGAGAACCACTCAGTCACATGTGTACTCCTACAGATACCCATTGAGCTACATGTGTACTCATACAGAGACCCATTCAGTCACATGTGTACTCCTACAGACAACCATTCAGTTACTTGTGTACTCCTACAGAGAACCACTCAGTTTCATGTGTACTCCTACAGACAACCGTTCAGTCACATGTGTACTCATACAGACAACCATTCAGCTACATGTGTACTCCTACAGACAATCACTTAGTTACTTGTGTACTCCTACAGACAACCATTCAGTCACATGTGTACTCATACAGAGACCCATTCAGACACATGTGTACTCCTACAGACAACAATTCAGTCACAGGTGTACTCCTACAGACAACACTTCAGTCACAAGTGTAGTCCTACATACAACCATTAAGTCACAAGTGTACTCCTACAAACAACCATTCAGTCACATGTGTACTCATACAGAGACCCATTCAGTCACATGTGCACTCCTACAGACAACCATTCAGTTACATTTTACTCCTACAGACAACCATGCAGTCACAGGTGTACTTCTACAGAGACCCATTGACCTACATGTGTACTCCTACAGAGTCCATTTCAGTCACCTGTGTACTCCTACAGAGACCCATTCAGTCACATGTGTATTCCTACAGACAATTATTCAGTTACGTGTGTACTCCTACAGACAACCATTCAGTCACATGTGTATTCCTGCATAGAATTATTCAGATACATATGCACTTCTACAGACGACCATTCAGTTATTTGTGTACTCCTACAGATAACCGTTCAGTCACATGTGTACTCCTACAGACAACCATTCAGTTACATGTGTAGTCCTACAGACAACCAATCAGTCACATGTGTATTCCTACATAGAATTATTCAGATGCATATGTACTTCTACAGACAACCATTCAATCACGCGTGTAATCCTACAGACAACCATTCAGTGACATGTGTACTCCTACAGACAACTATTCAGTCATATGAGTACTCCTACAGACAACCATTCAGTCACATGTGTATTCCTAAAGACAGCCATTCAGTCACATGTGTACTCCCACAGACAACCACTTAGTTACACGTGTACGCCTACAAACAACCTCTCAGTTACATATGTACTTCTACAGACAACCATTCAGTTACATGTGTACTCCTACAGAGACCCATTCAGTCACATGTGTGCTCCTACAGACAACCATTCAGTTACATATGTTCTTCTACAGACAACCATTCAGTTACATATGTACTTCTTCAGACAACCATTCAGTCACTTGTGTACTCCTACAGACAACCATTCAATCACATGTGTACTCCTACAGAGATCCATTCAGTCACATGTGTACTCCTACAGACAACAATTCAGTTACTTGAGTACTCCTACAGAGACCCATTAAGTCACATGTGTACTCATACAGACACTCATTCTGTCACATGTGCACTCCTACAGACAACCATTGAGTTACATTTACTCCTAAAGACAACCATGCAGTGACATGTGTATTCCTACAGAGACCCACTGAGGTACATGTGTACTCATAGAGAGACCCATTAAGTCACCTGTGTACTCCTAAAGACAACCATTCAGTCACATGTGTAATCCTACATACAGCCATTCAGTTACATGTGTACTCATACAGACAACCATTCAGTTACATGTGTACTTCTACAGACAACCATTCAGTCACATGTGTACTCCTACAGACAACCATTCAGTCACATGTATACTTCTACAGAAAAAAATTCAGTTACATGTGTATTCGTACGGACAACCATAAAGATACATATGTACTTCTACAGAGACACATTGAGTCATATCTGTATTCCTACAGACAACAGTTCAGCTACATGTGTACTCCTACAGACAACCATTCAGTTACATGTTTACTCCTACAGACAACACTTCAGTCACATGTGCACTAATACAGACAACCATTCTGTCACACGTGTATTCCTACAGACAACCATTCAGTTACATGTGTACTTCTACAGACAACCATTTAGTAACATGTGTACTCCTACATACAACCATTCAGTTACATTTTACTCCTACAGACAACCATGCAGTCACATGTATACTTCTACAGAGACCCATTGAGCTACATGTGTACTCCTACAGAGTCCATTTCAGTCACATGTGTACTCCTACAGAGACCCATTCAGTCACACGTGTATTCATACAGAGAACCATTCAGTCATATGTGTACTCCAACAGACAACCATTCAGTCACATGTGTATTCCCAAAGACAACCATTCAGTCACATGTGCACTCCTACAGACAACCGTTCAGTTACATGTGTACTCCTACAGAGACCCATTCAGTCACATGTGTACTCCTACAGACAACCATTCAGTTACATATGTACTTCTACAGACAACCATTCAGTTACATATGTACTTCTACAGACAACCATTCAGTTACATGTGTACTCCTACAGAGAACCACTCAGTCACATGTGTACTCCTACAGATACCCATTGAGCTACATGTGTACTCATACAGAGACCCATTCAGTCACATGTGTACTCCTAAAGACAACCATTCACTCTCATGTGTACTCCTAGACACAACCATTCAGTCACAAGTGTACTTCTACAGACAACCATTCAGTCACATGTGTACTCCTACAGACAGGCTTTCAGCTACATGTGTACTCAAACAGACAACCATTCAGTTAAGTGTGTACTCCTACAGACAACCATTCAGTCACATGTGTACTCCTACAGACAACCATTCAGTCAGTTGTGTACTCCTACAAAGAACCACTCAGTTACATGTGTACTCCTACAGACAACCATTCAGTTACATGTGTACTCATACAGACAACCATTCAGCTACATGTGTACTCCTACAGACAATCACTTAGTTACTTGTGTACTCCTACGGACAACCATTCAGTTACATGTGTATTTCTACAGACAACCATTCAGTAACATGTGTACTCCTACATACAACCATTCAGTTACATTTTACTCCTACAGACAACCATGCAGTCACATGTATACTTCTACAGAGACCCATTGAGCTACATGTGTACTCTTACAGAGTCCATTTCAGTCACATGTGTACTCCTACAGAGACCCATTCAGTCACACGTGTACTCATAGAGAGAACCATTCAGTTACATGTGTACTCCTACAGACAACCATTCAGTCACATGTGCACTCCTACAGACAACCATTCAGTTACATGTGTACTCCTACAGACAACCATTCAGTCACATGTGTACTCATGCAGACAACCATTCAGCTACATGTGCACTCCTACAGACAATCACTTAGTTACTTGTGTACTCCTACAGACAACCATTCAGTTACATGTGTACTTCTACATACATCCATTCAGATACATTTTACTCATACAGAAAACCATGTAGTCACATGTATACTTCTACAGAGACCCATTGAGCTACATGTGTGCTCCTACAGAGTCCATTTCAGTCACATGTGTACTCCTACAGAGACCCATTCAGTCACACGTGTATTCATACAGAGAACCATTCAGTCATATGTGTACTGCTACAGACAACCATTCAGTCACATGTGTACTCCTACAGACAACCATTCAGTCACATGTGTACTCCTACAGACAACCATTCAGTTACATGTGTACTCCTACAGAGACCCATTCAGTCACATGTGTACTCCTACAGACTACCATTCAGTTACATGTGCACTCCTACAGACAACCATTGAGTTATAGTTTACTCCTACAGACAACCAGTCAGTTACATATGTACTCATACAGACAACCATTCAGTTACATGTGTACTGCTACAGACAACCATTCAGTTACATGTGTACTTCTACAGAAAACCATTCGGTCACATGTGTACTCCTACAGAGAACCACTCAGTCATATGTGTACTCATACATAGACCCATTCAGTCACATGTATACTCCTACAGGCAACCATTCACTTACATGTGTACTCATGCGTACTCCTACAAACAACCGTTCAGTCACATGTGTACTCCTACAGACAACCATTCATTTACATGTGTACTCCTACAGACAACCATTCAGTTACATGTGTACTCCTACATTCTGTCACTCCTACAGACAGACCATTCAGTTACATGTGTACTCCTACAGATAACCATTCAGTCACCCACTCAGTTACATGTTTACTCCTACAGACAACCATTCAGTCACATGTGTACACCTACAGACAACCATTCAGCTACATGTGTACTCCTACAGACAATCACTTAGTTACATGTGTACTCCTACAGACAACTATTTAGTCACATGTGTACTCCTACAGACAACCATTCAGTTACATGTTACTCCTACAGAGACCCGTTCAGTCACATGTGTACTCCTACAGACAACCATTCAGTTACATGTCTAATCGTACAGAGACCCATTTAGTCACATGTGTACTCCTACAGACAACCATACAGTTACATATGTACTCCTACAGACAACCATTCAGTTACATATGTACTTCTACAGACAACCATTTGTACTCCTACAGAGACCCATTCAGTCACATCTGTACTGCTACAGACAACCATTCTGTCACATGTGCACTCCTACAGACAACCATTAAGTTATAGTTTACTCATACAGACAACCATACAGTCACATGTGTACTCCTACGGACAACCATTCATTTACATGTGTACTCCTACAGACAACCATTCAGTTACATGTGTACTTCTACTCACAACCATTCGGTCACATGCGTACTCCTACAGAGTACCACTCAGTCATATGTGTACTCGTACAGAGACCCATTCAGTCACATGTGTACTCCTATAGACCACCATTCAGTTACATGTGTACTCATGCGTACTCCTACAGACAACCGCTCAGTCACATGTGTACTCCTACAGACAACCATTCATTTACATGTGTACTCCTACAGACAACCATCAGTCACATGTGTATTTCTAAAGACAACCATTCAGTCACATGTGTACTCCTACAGACAACCATTCAGATACATATGTACTTATACAGACAACCATTCAGTTACATGTGTACTCCTACAGAGACCCATTCAGTCACATGTGTACTCCTACAGACAACCATTCTGTCACATGTGCACTCCTACAGTCAACCATTGAGTTATAGTTCACTCCAACAGATAACCACTCAGTCACATGTGTACTCATACAGAGACCCATTCAGTCACATGTGTACTCCTATAGGGAACCATTCAGTTACATCTGTACTCATGCGTACTCCTACAGACAACCGTTCAGTCACATGTGTACTCCTACAGACAAACAATCATTTACATGTGTACTCCTACAGACAACCATTCAGTTACATGTGTACTCCTACAGACAACCATTCTGTCACCCATTGAGCTACATGTGTACTCCTACCGACAAACATTCAGTTACTTAAGTACTCCTAAAGAGAACCACTCAGGTACATGTTTACTCCTACAGACAACCATTCAGTCACATGTGTACACCTACAGACAAACCATTCAGCTACATGTGTACTCCTACAGACAATCACTTAGTTACATGTGTACTCCTACAGAAAACCATTCAGTCACATGTGTACTCCTACAGAGAACCACTCAGTCACATGTGTACTCATACAGAGACCCATTTAGTCACATGCGTACTCCTACAGACAACCATTCAGTTACATGTGTACTCCTACAGAGACCCGTTCAGTCAAATGTGTACTCCTACAGACAACCATTCATTTACATGTGTACTCGTACAGAGACCCATTCAGTCACATGTGTACTCCTACAGACAACCATTCTGTCTCATGTGCACTCCTACAGACAACCATTGAGTTATAGTTTACTCATACAGACAGCCATGCAGTCACATGTGTACTCCTACGGACAACCATTCATTTACATGTGTACTCCTACAGAGAGCCACTCAGTCATATGTGTACTCATACAGAGACCCATTCATTTACATGTGTACTCCTACAGACAACCATTCAGTTACATGTGTACTCCTACAGAGAACCACTCAGTCATATGTGTACGCATACAGAGACCCATTCAGTCACATGTGTACTCCTATAGGGAACCATTCAGTTACATGTGTACTCATGCGTACCCCTACAGACAACCGTTCATTCACATGTGTACTCCTACAGACAAACAATCATTTACATGTGTACTCCTACAGACAACCATTCAGTTACATGTGTACTCCTACAGACAACCATTCTGTCACCCATTGAGCTACATGTGTACTCCTACAGACAAACATTCAGTTACTTAAGTACTCCTAAAGAGAACCACTCAGGTACATGTTTACTCCTACAGACAACCATTCAGTCACATGTGTACACCTACAGACAACCATTCAGCTACATGTGTACTCCTACAGACAATCACTTAGTTACATGTGTACTCCTACAGAAAACCATTCAGTCACATATGTACTCCTACAGAGAACCACTCAGTCACATGTGTACTCATACAGAGACCCATTTAGTCACATGCGTACTCCTACAGACAACCATTCAGTTACATGTGTACTCCTACAGAGACCCGTTCAGTCAAATGTGTACTCCTACAGACAACCATTCATTTACATGTGTACTCGTACAGAGACCCATTCAGTCACATGTGTACTCCTACAGACAACCATTCTGTCTCATGTGCACTCCTACAGACAACCATTGAGTTATAGTTTACTCATACAGACAGCCATGCAGTCACATGTGTACTCCTACGGACAACCATTCATTTACATGTGTACTCCTACAGAGAGCCACTCAGTCATATGTGTACTCATACAGAGACCCATTCATTTACATGTGTACTCCTACAGACAACCATTCAGTTACATGTGTACTCCTACAGACAACCATTCAATCACCCATTGAGCTACATGTGTACTCATACTGAGACCCATTCAGTCACATGTGTAATCCTACAGACAAACATTCAGTTACTTAAGTACTCCTACAGAGAACCACTCAGTTACATGTTTACTCCTACAGACAACAATTCCGTCACATGTGTACTCCTACAGACAGCCATTCAGTTACATGTGTACTCCTACAGACAATCACTAAGTTACTTGTGTACTCCTAGAGACAACCATTCAGTCACATGTGTACTCCTACAGACAACCACTCAGTCACATGTGTACTCATACAGACACCCATTAAGTCACATGCGTACTCCTACAGACAACCATTCAGTTACATGTGTACTCCTACAGAGACCCGTTCAGTCAAATGTGTACTCCTACAGACAACCATTCATTTACATATGTACTTCAACAGACAACCATTCAGTTACATGTGTACTCCTACAGACAACCATTCAGTCACATGTGCATTCCTACAGACAACCATTCAGTCACATGTGCATTCCTACAGACAACTATTCATTTACATGTGTACTCCAACAGAAAACCATTCAGTTACATGTGTACTTCTACAGACAACCATTCGGTCACATGTGTACTCCTACAGAGAACCACTCAGTCATATGTGTACTCATACAGAAACCCATTCAGTCACATGCGTACTCCTACAGACAACCATTCAGTCACATGTGCATTCCTAAAGACAACCATTCGGTCACAGGAGTACTTCAAAACACAACCATTCAGTCACATGTGTATTCTTACAGACAACCATTCAGCCACATGTGTACTCCTACAGACAACCATTAGGTCACATGTATACGCATACAGACAACCGTTCAGTCACATGTGCATTCCTACAGACAACCATTCAGTCTCGTGTGTACTCCTACAGACAACCATTCAGTTACATGTGTACATTTACAGACAACCACTTAGTTACATGTGTATTCTTACAGACAACCATTCAGTCACATGTGTACTCCTACAGACAAGCATTCAGTCACATGTGTACTCCTACAGACAACCATTCACTCACATGTGTACTCATACAGACAACCATTCATTTACATGTGTACATTTACAGACAACCACTTAGTTACATGTGTACTCCTACAGACAATCACTTAGTTACATGTGTACTTCTACACACAACCATTCAGATAAATGTGTACTTCTCAAGACATCCATTCAATTACATATGTACTCCTACAGAGAACCATTCCATTACATACAACAGACAATCACTTAGTTATATGTGTACTCTTACAGACAACCATTCAGTGACATGTGTACTCCTACAGACAACCATTCAGTCACATGTGCTCCTAAAGACAACCACTCAGTGACATGTGTACTCTTACAGACATCAACTAAGTTACATATGTACTAATACAGACTACCATTCAGTGACATGTGTATTCCTACAGACAACCATTCAGTCACATGTGTACTCCTACAGACAACCATTCAGTCACATGTGTATTCCTACATACAACCATTTAGTCACATGTGTACTCCTACAGACAACCATACAGTTACAAGTGTACTCATACAGAGACCCATTCAATCACATGTGTACTCCTACAGAGAACCCTTCAGTCACATGTGTACTCCTACAGACAACCATTCAGTCACACTCGTACTCCTACAGACTCCCATTTTGTCACATATGTACTTCTACAGACAACCATTCTGTCACATGTGTATTCCTACAGACTCCCATTTTGTCACATATGTACTTCTACAGACAACCATTCAGTTACATTGTACTCCTACAGACAACCGCTCAGTTACATCTGTACTCCTACATACAGCCATTAACTTACATGTGTACTCCTGCAGACAGCCATTCAGTCATATGTGTACTCCTACAGACAACCATTCAGTCACATGTGTACTCCTACAGACAACCATTCAGTGACATTTGTACTCCTACAGACAACCATTTAGTCACATGTGTACTCCTACAGACAACCATACAGTCACATGTGTACTCCTACAGACACCCATTCAGTCACATGTATACTCCTACAGACAACCACTCACTTACATGTGTACTCCTACAGGCAACCATTCAGTGACATTTGTATTTCTAAAGACAACCACTCAGTTACATGTGTACTCCTACAGACAACCATTCAGTCACACTCGTACTCCTACAGACTCCCATTTTGTCACATATGTACTCCTACAGACAACCATTCTGTCACATGTGTATTCCTACAGACTCCCATTTTGTCACATATGTACTTCTACAGACAACCATTCAGTTACATTGTACTCCTACAGACTCCAATTCAGTCACATGTGTGCTCCTACAGACAACCATTCAGTCACATGTGTGCTCTACAGACAACCACTCAGTGACACGTGTACTCCTAGAGATAACCATTCAGTCACATGTGTATCTAACAGACAACCACTCAGTCACATGTGTACTCCTACAAACAACCATACACTTACATGTGTACTCCTTCAGACAACCACTCAGTGACAAGTGTACTCCTACAGACAACCATTCACTCATATGTGTACTCCTACAGACTCCCATTTTGTCACATATGTACTCCTACAGACAACCATTCTGTCACATGTGTCTTCCTACAGACTCCCATTTTGTCACATATGTACTTCTACAGACAACTACTCAGTTACATGTGTACTCCTACAGAAAACCATTCTGTCACATGTGTACTCCTACAGACAACCATTCAGTCACATGTGTACTCATACAGACAACCATTCAGTTACACGTGTACTGCTACAGACAACCATTCAGTTACACGTGTACTCCTACAGACAACCATTCTGTCACATGTGTACTCCTAAAGACAACAATTCTGTCACATGTGTACTCCTACAGACAACCATTCAGTCACACTCGTACTCCTACAGACTCCCATTTTGTCACATATGTACTCCTACAGACAACCATTCTGTCACATGTGTATTCCTACAGACTCCCATTTTGTCACATATGTACTTCTACAGACAACCATTCAGTTACATTGTACTCCTACAGACAACCGCTCAGTTACATCTGTACTCCTACATACAGCCATTAACTTACATGTGTACTCCTGCAGACAGCCATTCAGTCATATGTGTACTCCTACAGACAACCATTCAGTCACATGTGTACTCCTACAGACAACCATTCAGTGACATTTGTACTCCTACAGACAACCACTCAGTTACATGTGTACTCCTACAGAAAAACCATTTAGTCACATGTGTACTCCTACAGACAACCATACAGTCACATGTGTACTCCTACAGACACCCATTCAGTCACATGTATACTCCTACAGACAACCACTCACTTACATGTGTACTCCTACAGGCAACCATTCAGTGACATTTGTATTTCTAAAGACAACCACTCAGTTACATGTGTACTCCTACAGACAACCATTCAGTCACACTCATTACTCCTACAGACTCCCATTTTGTCACATATGTACTCCTACAGACAACCATTCTGTCACATGTGTATTCCTACAGACTCCCATTTTGTCACATATGTACTTCTACAGACAACCATTCAGTTACATTGTACTCCTACAGACTCCAATTCAGTCACATGTGTACTCCTACAGACAACCATTCAGTCACATGTGTACTCCTACAGACAACCACTCAGTGACACGTGTACTCCTAGAGATAACCATTCAGTCACATGTGTACTCCAACAGACAACCACTCAGTCACATGTGTACTCCTACAAACAACCATACACTTACATGTGTACTCCTTCAGACAACCACTCAGTGACAAGTGTACTCCTACCGACAACCATTCACTCATATGTGTACTCCTACAGACTCCCATTTTGTCACATATGTACTCCTACAGACAACCATTCTGTCACATGTGTATTCCTACAGACTCCCATTTTGTCACATATGTACTTCTACAGACAACTACTCAGTTACATGTGTACTCCTACAGAAAACCATTCTGTCACATGTGTACTCCTACAGACAACCATTCAGTCACATTGTACTCCTACAGACAACCGCTCAGTTACATCTGTACTCCTACATACAGCCATTAACTTACATGTGTACTCCTGCAGACAGCCATTCAGTCATATGTGTACTCCTACAGACAACCATTCAGTCACATGTGTACTCCTACAGACAACCATTCAGTGACATTTGTACTCCTACAGACAACCACTCAGTTACATGTGTACTCCTACAGACAATCATTTAGTCACATGTGTACTCCTACAGACAACCATACAGTCACATGTGTACTCCTACAGACACCCATTCAGTCACATGTATACTCCTACAGACAACCACTCACTTACATGTGTACTCCTACAGGCAACCATTCAGTGACATTTGTATTTCTAAAGACAACCACTCAGTTACATGTGTACTCCTACAGACAACCATTCAGTCACACTCGTACTCCTACAGACTCCCATTTTGTCACATATGTACTCCTACAGACAACCATTCTGTCACATGTGTATTCCTACAGACTCCCATTTTGTCACATATGTACTTCTACAGACAACCATTCAGTTACATTGTACTCCTACAGACTCCAATTCAGTCACATGTGTACTCCTACAGACAACCATTCAGTCACATGTGTACTCCTACAGACAACCACTCAGTGACACGTGTACTCCTAGAGATAACCATTCAGTCACATGTGTACTCCAACAGACAACCACTCAGTCACATGTGTACTCCTACAAACAACCATACACTTACATGTGTACTCCTTCAGACAACCACTCAGTGACAAGTGTACTCCTACAGACAACCATTCACTCATATGTGTACTCCTACAGACTCCCATTTTGTCACATATGTACTCCTACAGACAACCATTCTGTCACATGTGTCTTCCTACAGACTCCCATTTTGTCACATATGTACTTCTACAGACAACTACTCAGTTACATGTGTACTCCTACAGAAAACCATTCTGTCACATGTGTACTCCTACAGACAACCATTCAGTCACATGTGTACTCATACAGACAACCATTCAGTTACACGTGTACTGCTACAGACAACCATTCAGTTACACGTGTACTCCTACAGACAACCATTCTGTCACATGTGTACTCCTAAAGACAACAATTCTGTCACATGTGTACTCCTACAGACAACCATTCAGTTACATTGTACTCCTACAGACAACCACTCAGTTACATCTGTACTCCTACAGACAGCCATACAGTTACATGTGCACTCCTAGAGACAACCATGCAGTCACATGTGTACTCCTAGAGACAACCACTCAGTGACATGTGTACTCCTACAGACAACCATTCAGTTACATGTGTACCTCTGAAGTCAACAATTCAGTCATATGTGTACTCCTACAGACAACCATTCAGTGACATTTGTACTTCTACAGACAACCACTCAGTTACATGTGTACTCCTACAGACAACCATTTAGTCACATGTGTACTCCTTCTGACAACCACTCATTCACATGTGTACTCCTACACACAACCACTCAGTCACATGTGTACTCCTACAGACAACCATACAGTGTCCTGTGTATTCCTATAGACAATCATACAGTCACATGTGTACTCCTACAGAGACCTATTCAGTCACATGTGTACTCCTACAGAGACCCTTCAGTCACACCTGTATTCCTACAGACAACCATTCAGTTACAAGTGTACTCCTACAGATAATCATTCAGTCACATGTGTACTCCTACAGACAACCATTCAGTCACATGTGTACTCCTACAGACAACTATTCAGTCACATGTGTACTCCTACACACAACCATTCAGTCACATGTGTACTCCTTCAGACAACCATTCTGTCACATGTGTACTCCTACTGACAACCATTCAATCACGTGTGTACTCCTAAAGACATCCATTCAGTTACATGTGTACTCCTAAAGACATCCGTTCAGTTACATGTGTACTCCTACAGACAACCATTCAGTTACGTGTGTACTCCTACAGAAAACTATTCAGTCACATGTGTATTCCCACAGATAACGTTTCAGTTGAATGTGTAGTACTAAAGACAACCATGCAGTCACGTGTGTACTCCTACAGACGACCACTCAGTCACATTCAGACAACCATACAGTCATAGAGGAAATCCTGCAGCAATACAGATAAATGTTGTTTCAAAGTGAACTTGCTTCATAAGGTCTTGCTGGTTGGTAACTTTGGATTTAGACGATATCACACACACACACACGCACACGCACGCACGCGCACACACACGCACACACACATGCACGCACGTGCACTCACTTTACCTGTTCAGTTACCTTGAGCATCTTGAATGTTCCATTTCAAATCAGAAAAAAATTACTTAAGATTGATAATAGTGTACCATTCACTTGCAGTATCCACAAACGAAGACGATTATAAAATTCAGTTTACGAAGCATGGGTACCCCTCGTCGACACCCTCACTTGCCAAAGCTCCTTGCGTCAGCCTCCCCATGGGGCGGAGCTAAGACACACACTGCTGCTGAATAGTCGGGGACAGATCTGGCCACATTTAGAGTCGTTTTCCAGTGCACTGAGACAGGTTCGTACTTTTCCGAATTTTACTACACTATTCAACTTGGTCTTTATTCATCAGTGCTGAGTAATGACTCTTTTCGTTTTCAGACTTAGGGTATATAAAGTTTAGGGCCACCCTCACTATTGCCTGCTAATTAAGCTTCCAGATAGATGTAGTGTGTACTGATTTGACTGGTGTTCGTGTCATCATCCACTACTTTGTCGTGTATCGCATGCTCAGTGACAATTTGATATTTTGAAATTCTGTTGGCAAATTCAACCGTCATCACCTGAGTCTGTTTTTCTTTTTCAGAATGCTTCGACTTGCCGCGTTCGCCATTCTCTTCTGTGGGACCTTTGATGCCGCCAGGTATATTAAGACTTTCACCGTAATTCTGATTTGCAAACTGTTGTAAATACGTTGTAACTATACTACTATTACTACTACTACCTCTACTACGGGGTAGGGTGGGGTGGTGGGGATGGATGGGGTGGTGGTGGTGGTGGTGGTTGTAGGGGTAGGTGTAGGGGAGGGGGGTAGGGTTGCCTAGTGGTTAAGGCGTTCGCTCGTCACGCCGATGATCCGGGTTCGATTACCCACATGGGTACAATGAGTGAAGCCGTGATATTGCTGGAATATTGCTAAAAGCGGCTTAAAACTCACTCATTCACTCCTCACTCACTCACTCACTATTGGGAGCGGTGGGGTAGTCTAATGGTTAAAGTATCCGCTCGTCATGTGTCTGAGGACGATAGTGACGTTTACGGACGCGTCGGTCAAGTTCGTCTGATAGATGCTCGTTCGGGTTCAGGTCAGGCGATTTGGAAGGCCAGGGAAGGACAATGACGTTTGCACACGAACTGTGTGGGGTCGAGCGTTGTTGTGTTGAAACAGCCCCCTCTTGTTGTTAAAAAGAGGGAGGAGATGAGGTGGCAGGATTTGGTCGATGTAGCGATTTGCTGTAAGATTGCCATGAACTACCACTAGCTCTGATTTACCCGTGTAGGACATGGCTCCTTACACCAGGACGCTTTCTCCACCAAAGCTGTCCACCTGTCGAACGCAGTTCGGGGCAAAACGTTCGTGTTGACGTCGATAGACACATGGTCCCCCATCCCGTCATTGCAGATGGAAACGCAATTCATCGCTGAACCAAACGCGTTCCATGTGATGCCCAGTTATTAGACACGTCGTTGTCAGCATAGACGTGTCAGGACAGGTCCAGCTTTTGATTTGGCTCGAATTCCCACTTCTCTCAGACGATTTCTGATGGTTTGGTCGGAAATTCAAATCGGTGACGTAGGTGAAACACCCGGGTGAATGCGTCCTGAGCAGGAGTGGTCACTCTTGATCTTCCACTTTATGGACGATCTTGGGGCAAATTGAAGCGGGTAAACCGATGTCATAATCGAGATATGGTGCTGTTGTTGATGTTGAAGCATCTTGCAAGTGCAGACTAAGACTCCCTTCTTCCAAACGTCCAATGGCGATATTTCGGTCAGTAGCATTCAATCTCGGCATTTGTTATCATCGTTTACGTCGTAAATTTCGTGACGAAATAATGAATTTGGTTTGGCCTTTTATAGTCGATGTCTTTACTGTTCAACACGTTGCACGTGCATTACGTGGAAAACGTTTTCTGCATGCATTTTCATGTATCGTTTTCCTTTTTTATGGCCAACACTTACAAACACGTTTTGGGATACGCATGCGCGAAATACACCCACGACATGAGTAACGGGATTCAAACACAGGAATTGTCTTAATGAGGATTGCTGTCAAAATATATCGAAATGAACTGCTGGAAACACATATCCGTTTCTTTTTTTGAAGAGTGTACTAAACATCCCCAAGTTAGAACCCCAGAAACCTAGTTTGACTCATTCATTCTTTCACTAACTGTCGTTTCTTGAAGCGTGCCCTGCAACCCCCCTGATATGCTGTTGGGGAAATTCTGTGCTGCTGTGAAAGACAACGACGTCAACGATGACGGCAGAGTGGACGGCACTGACATGGGCACAGATCTCCTGAATTACAACTTCGACGGTAAGTTGAAAGGAAAAGGCTGGGGGCAGGGGAACTCATTTGAATAAAATCACTCCATAAAAAAACATTTAGCCCTCCGGAAAGTGAGAAAGTTACCGGATATGACGTGACTTATGACGTGATCAAGTACCAAAGATGGCGGAAATGTGAAGCAATGGTGAAGTCATTTGAGGCTGATATCTAACGATGTTGATGTGTTGACATTTATTTGTATCGTCTCTTCTTAATGATCTGTGATATAATTTGAAGCTCGTGTTAAATAGAGGCAGTGGGATAGCCTAGTAGTCAAAGCTGTCGCTCGTCCGATTCGACTCCCCACATGGCTACAATGTGTGAAGTCCATTTCTGGAGTAAAACTTACTTCTCCCACTCACTCACACATGTCCAATAATCAGGAAAACCTTCCTCGAAACGTCTGAAATAAGTCTTATAACCGTTTACCGTTACTTCAGAATCTACATTTTGTGTTTGGTAAAGATATCGCTATGCTTGCTCAAATTGTACAGACCTTGTGTATGTATGCCACCTTTAAGTGCAGACTTGATTTACTGGCCCATACATAAACTTTTTTTGAGACAGACAACTTGCATGTTCATAGTAGTTTATTATGTAATTCGGCTTAAACTATTGTCACATCTTAAACTGAATATCGTTTTTGACTATACCTAGGCTCAGCATTGACTATACCTAAAAGTGAAAATCACGAAAATTCACATGGGCAGCCCCGCCGTGATATTGCTGGAATATTGCTAAAAAGCGGCGTAAAACTAAACTTCAGTCTATATTTTATATTTGATAATCTTAAGAATGTGAAGTTTGATGCTAATGATGATGGTGGTGATATTGATGGTGATAAAGAAAACCCGAAGACCCAAACAACTGTGGCATACGTTTTTGTGAAAACCCCTGCATGTTTCAATTTACCCTACAGATGACCCTTGTATCGTAGAAGAATGGGAGGTCGTGTCTCGGTGGACGTGTCGGTACGGCTACTCCAAAGAGTACGGCGCATTCATGTACAAACAGTTTGACGTCAACCAAAATGGTCGTGTGACGGCAGGCGACTTCGTTACATTAAGTAAGATATATTTTCAAAATGTGTGTCTTTTCGTTCTTGGTGCACTTCTCAAGACAAGATGATAACTGACGATAAATGTCCAGTTGCCACTTTAACAGTCAGTCAACATCCTTGCCTCAGGAAGATGTTGGTGGTTTGATGTACCCGAGACAAGATGATGACTGGCTATAAATGTCTACTTTCAAATTTAACAGTCAGTCAGCCTCCTTGCCTCAGGAAGATGTTGGTGGTTTGATGTATCCGAGACAAGATGATGACTGACTATAAATGTCTAGTTTCCACTTTAACAGTCAGTCAACCTCCTTGCCTCAGACAGATGTTGGTGGTTTGATGTACCCGAGACAAGATGATGACTGACTATAAATGTCTAGTTTCCACTTTAACAGTCAGTCAACCTCCTTGCCTCAGACAGATGTTGGTGGTTTGATGTACCCGAGACAAGATGATGACTGACTATAAATGTCTAGTTCCACTTTAACAGTCAGTCAACCTCCTTGCCTCAGACAGATGTTGGTGGTTTGATGTACCCGAGACAAGATGATGACTGACTATAAATGTCTAGTTCCAACTTTAACAGTCAGTCAACCTCCTTGCCTCAGACAGATGTTGGTGGTTTGATGTACCCGAGACAAGATGATGACTGGCTATAAATGTCTCGTTCCCACTTTAACAGTCAGTCAACCTCCTTGCCTCAGACAAATGTTGGTGGTTTGATGTACCCGAGACAAGATGATGACTGGCTATAAATGTCTAGTTTCCACTTTAACAGTCAGTCAACCTCCTTGCCTCAGACAGATGTTGGTGGTTTGATGTACCCGAGACAAGATGATGACTGACTATAAATGTCTAGTTTCCACTTTAACAGTCAGTCAACCTCCTTGCCTCAGACAGATGTTGGTGGTTTGATGTACCCGAGACAAGATGATGACTGGCTATAAATGTCTAGTTCCCACTTTAACAGTCAGTCAACCTCCTTGCCTCAGACAGATGTTGGTGGTTTGATGTATCCGAGACAAGATGATGACTGACTATAAATGTCTAGTTTCCACTTTAACAGTCAGTCAACCTCCTTGCCTCAGACAGATGTTGGTGGTTTGATGTACCCGAGACAAGATGATGACTGACTATAAATGTCTCGTTCCCACTTTAACAGTCAGTCAACCTCCTTGCCTCAGACAAATGTTGGTGGTTTGATGTACCCGAGACAAGATGATGACTGACTATAAATGTCTAGTTTCCACTTTAACAGTCAGTCAACCTCCTTGCCTCAGGAAGATGTTGGTGGTTTGATGTACCCGAGACAAGATGATGACTGGCTATAAATGTCTAGTTTCCACTTTAACAGTCAGTTAACCTCCTTGCCTCAGACAGATGTTGGTGGTTTGATGTACCCGAGACAAGATGATGACTGACTATAAATGTCTAGTTTCCACTTTAACAGTCAGTCAACCTCCTTGCCTCAGGAAGATGTTGGTGGTTTGATGTACCCGAGACAAGATGATGACTGACTATAAATGTCTAGTTCCCACTTTTAACAGTCAACCTCACTGTCAGTCAACCTCCTTGCCTCAGGAAGATGTTGGTGGTTTGATGTATCCGAGACAAGATGATGACTGGCTATAAATGTCTAGTTCCCACTTTAACAGTCAGTCAACCTCCTTGCCTCAGACAGATGTTGGTGGTTTGATGTACCCGAGACAAGATGATGACTGGCTATAAATGTCTCGTTCCGACTTTAACAGTCAGTCAACCTCCTTGCCTCAGACAGATGTTGGTGGTTTGATGTATCCGAGACAAGATGATGACTGACTATAAATGTCTAGTTTCCACTTTAACAGTCAGTCAACCTCCTTGCCTCAGACAGATGTTGGTGGTTTGATGTATCCGAGACAAGATGATGACTGACTATAAATGTCTAGTTCCCACTTTAACAGTCAGTCAACCTCCTTGCCTCAGGAAGATGTTGGTGGTTTGATGTATCCGAGACAAGATGATGCCTGACTATAAATGTCTAGTTCCCACTTTAAATGTCTAACAGTCAGTCAACCTCCTTGCCTCAGACAGATGTTGGTGGTTTGATGTACCCGAGACAAGATGATGACTGGCTATAAATGTCTAGTTTCCACTTTAACAGTCAGTCAACCTCCTTGCCTCAGACAGATGTTGGTGGTTTGATGTATCCGAGACAAGATGATGACTGACTATAAATGTCTAGTTCCCACTTTAACAGTCAGTCAACCTCCTTTGCCTCAGGAAGATGTTGGTGGTTTGATGTACCCGGAGACAAGATGATGACTGACTATAAATGTCTCGTTTCCACTTTAACAGTCAGTCAACCTCCTTGCCTCAGACAAATGTTGGTGGTTTGATGTACCCGAGACAAGATGATGACTGGCTATAAATGTCTCTGTTCCGACTTTAACAGTCAGTCAACCTCCTTGCCTCAGACAGATGTTGGTGGTTTGATGTATCCGAGACAAGATGATGACTGACTATAAATGTCTAGTTTCCACTTTAACAGTCAGTCAACCTCCTTGCCTCAGACAGATGTTGGTGGTTTGATGTACCCGAGACAAGATGATGACTGACTATAAATGTCTAGTTCCCACTTTAACAGTCAGTCAACCTCCTTGCCTCAGGAAGATGTTGGTGGTTTGATGTACCCGAGACAAGATGATGACTGGCTATAAATGTCTCGTTCCGACTTTAACAGTCAGTCAACCTCCTTGCCTCAGACAAATGTTGGTGGTTTGATGTACCCGAGACAAGATGATGACTGGCTATAAATGTCTCTTCTCCTAACAGTTCCCACTTTAACAGTCAGTTAACCTCCTTGCCTCAGACAGATGTTGGTGGTTTGATGTATCCGAGACAAGATGATGACTGACTATAAATGTCTAGTTTCCACTTTAACAGTCAGTCAACCTCCTTGCCTCAGACAGATGTTGGTGGTTTGATGTATCCGAGACAAGATGATGACTGGCTATAAATGTCTAGTTCCCACTTTAACAGTCAGTTAACCTCCTTGCCTCAGGAAGATGTTGGTGGTTTGATGTACCCGAGACAAGATGATGACTGACTATAAATGTCTAGTTCCCACTTTAACAGTCAGTCAACCTCCTTGCCTCAGACAGATGTTGGTGGTTTGATGTACCCGAGACAAGATGATGACTGGCTATAAATGTCTAGTTTCCACTTTAACAGTCAGTTAACCTCCTTGCCTCAGACAGATGTTGGTGGTTTGATGTACCCGAGACAAGATGATGACTGACTATAAATGTCTAGTTTCCACTTTAACAGTCAGTTAACCTCCTTGCCTCAGACAGATGTTGGTGGTTTGATGTACCCGAGACAAGATGATGACTGGCTATAAATGTCTCGTTCCGACTTTAACAGTCAGTCAACCTCCTTGCCTCAGACAAATGTTGGTGGTTTGATGTACCCGAGACAAGATGATGACTGACTATAAATGTCTCGTTCCGACTTTAACAGTCAGTTAACCTCCTTGCCTCAGACAGATGTTGGTGGTTTGATGTATCCGAGACAAGATGATGACTGACTATAAATGTCTAGTTTCCACTTTAACAGTCAGTCAACCTCCTTGCCTCAGACAGATGTTGGTGGTTTGATGTATCCGAGACAAGATGATGACTGGCTATAAATGTCTAGTTCCCACTTTAACAGTCAGTCAACCTCCTTGCCTCAGACAGATGTTGGTGGATGCAGCAGGGGCTCTGGATTTACCATTTAAATAATTCATCAGTCATGGGATCTTTATATCACAATAAAATTTCTATAGGGAAATGGCTGAATGGAATTACAACTGGGATTAAAACTTCTACCAACATTCTCTTACATTTGTATCTCTTTTCAGATTTTACCAATGCCGACTTCTTAATGGCGCAATACACTGTAAGTAAATAAGTAAATAAACAGACAAGTCTTGATATATAGAGGGTCGATATCCCGAATACATCTCGAACAAACCAAGGCAGGTTACAAATCTAATCATAGTTGTTATGAACCGATATTGGAAGTCATTAAATGTAGTCCGTTAAAACTTGAGTTATACTCACGATTCTTGTCAACAAACCTCTCCAGTACTAGAGTTGAATTTTCATGATACGTGATATTAGATAAGCGCACATGGCCATGTCCGTGTTGGCCAAAAGTTAAAGGGTTCACTCACAACTTTGATTCACTTCATTTGTTGGTCGTCCTTTGTTCGTGTACCCTGTTCTAGCCTGACATGAATATTCATATTTCGGCGAAAAGCAAGATTAACTCTGTGTGACTTGAGGAACAGGTTACATAATAAACACTCATATAACCGAAGTGATATCACACGATATGCTACCCAGATAACACTGGATATTCATTTCATTCACTCACTCTCCTGTCCACAGCGTTTCAAGAACGCCTACTGCGGTGACCCTAAGAATAGGCAGAGCCCCGTTGACAAAATCCAGTGTGACGAGGTGGACAAACTAAAGACAGCGGACATCAAGTGTACATAAGCAGAATCTACATTCACCTGAGATGTAGAAACGGCAATAAAATTGTTGGTAATAACAAGTGTTTTGCTCTGATTGGGGAAGCTGTAAATGGTTAACATCGTCGCTCAGTTTCATGGCAGTGTTTTTGTCTGTTTTGTTGCTGTTATTGGTGTTTGTTTTCTTCTTCCTCCGCCTCCTCTTCTTTTTCTTTTTTGTGTTGTGTACATACATACATACAGACAGACAGACAGACAGACAGACACACACACGCATGCATGCATACATACATACATACATACATACATACATACATACATACATACATACATACATACACACACATACATACATACATACATACATACATACATACATACATACATACATACATACATACATACATACATACATACATACATACATACATACACACACACATGCATACATACATACACACATACATACATACATACACACATGCACACACACAGACAGACAGACACATACATATATACATACATACACACATACATACACACACATGCATACACACATACACATACATACATACATACATACACACATATACACATATGTTTACACATACATTCACACATACACACATACATATATATATACATACACACATGCATACATACATACATACATACATGCCTACATATATATACATACACACACACATATACATACACACACATACACATACATACATACATACATGCCTACTAACACACATATACATACACACATTGAGACAGACAGACAGACAGACATACTGACATACAGACAGACCGACAGACACATACATATATACATACATACATTCAGACAGACAGACATACTGACAGACAGACAGACACATACATATATACATACATACATACACACATACATACACACACATACATACATACATACATACATACATACATACATACATACATACATACATACATACATACATACATACATACATACATACATACATACATACATACATACATACATACATACATACATACATACATACATACATACATACATACATACATACATACATACAAACATACATACACATATGTACACACATACATACACATATGAAAAATATATTTGGATTTATCCGTAATAGTATTGATCTTTTCTGTGCGACTGAGAATAAATAAATAAACCCTTCATCACACCACTGGTCCCAACAATGGTAAGCACACTCTTAGTAAATGTAAGTACTATTCTTAGAAATGATATGTAACGGAACTTTTCAGAATATGCCCTTGTCATCTCAACCTTGGAACGTGGACCAGCTTTAAACCTGGCGTTTCCTTACTGCTAGTACCTAGGCTTGTCATTGTACACCAACAGATTGCAACTGTCTTACTATCAGCTTAAAAATGTGTTTCTATAGTACTCAGCAGATGGCACGCATTTATTACAGCACTTGCAAAAATGCTGATAGGAAATCCAGCGAAGAGTAGGTCACCAATACCTCATGAGTGAGCAGTGTGTTAATAGGTAATTCTTTTTCATCAAGTCTACAATTTTTTTGGTTCAATCCAATCGACTTTTTCCAGTGAGACTGGGCTTTTAGTTTGGCATGTTCGCTTGACTTTGATTGTCCAGGAGACATATTTTAGGACTGCTCCTTACTTCCTCGTTTCAATAGCCGGGGTTACTTGCTCAATAGAAGAAGGAGAGGGCGGTGGAGAAGATGAGGAGGAGGGAGAAAAGAGGAGGGGTAGAAGGAGGAAGAGAAAGAAAAGATGAGTAGAAAGTGGAGAAGAAGAAAAGGGGAGAAGAGAAAGAAGAGAGAGGGAGGAGAAGTTTGTGCTTATAACGTCATGATCTACAAACACTGGCAAAATAGAAAGAGGCCATTGTTGAGTATTGACACATGTTATCCCTTCAAAGCAGAAGAATGAAAGTAACTGTGAGTGGAACATGATTTTCCATTCATCCAACAGCATATAAGACCATACACGTCATATTCGTTTCACCCGATTTAGGTATTCGATTCATTCGCGTGATAGTCACCCCGCCGCTTCATGATAATCGACCAAACCAGGCGATAATGGGTTCACCCGATTAAATATTCGACTCATCAACGTGATATTCGACTCTTCCAAACAGCATGTACCACTTTATTAACAAAGCATTATCGTCCTTGCAGTCAGGTGTTCGTTGCCCCTTGCAATTGTCTTGCCAGGACAAACATGGTGGTTTAGTCAGACCGACGGAAATATATGGGTGAGCGTTTCCTTGTACTAAAGGCGATGTCCGTATACGCAACCTGAGAAAAGAGACAAAGGTTGGATTTTCAGTTCTACCAAATCCAGTAATTCTAATTTTATGGTATACTTATAACACTGATACAGATGATCTCCGAGTGTACAGAATACAGTGTGCATAACAAACTAAAGCCAGCATGTTAACGATGTAAATGATTTGAAAAGATATATAATATATAATATTCCCAGAAATTATAGAGAATGTTTTTATTCCAAATAATGCAGCCTTTCCTCGCATCAGATTATAACCTCAATAAAACCGTAAGATTGTATTAATGTGTTGAAATCCCGAGCCTAGATTTTCGAAGCTCTGTTAGCGCTAAGACAGTCGTAAGGTAATGTTAATGTATGGCACTTACGACTATCGTAGCGCTAAGGGAACTTCGAAAATCTAGGCCCTGATTTCTAATTCATTGCCAATATCTAATCTTACATGGGATTTAAATATTACAAAATGACTCAAATAACCTTTCTTCTGCCAGGTCGACGCACTGTAACTCTTATCTTAAACCCTATTTCCAACACTCAACACCCCACACCCTAGACCCTACACCCTACACCCTAGACCCTACACCCAACACCACACCCTACCTTACACCCAACACATCCTTTGAAGTGTTCTATAAGACCAATAAACATGAAACTGTGTTTGTGTCTAGTTACCTTTTTTATAATTCTTTGGCGAGGTACCTGTCGAAACAAGGCGATAAGCGTCTCCACGACCCACTGAAGGAGAAATGTAGCATCGGAATGCCGTAAGACGTTATTCAGACGTCAATCCCGTCAGTTCTACAAAATCCACTATTCTGGTTTTCATTACCTGAGTTTATACGACGCCCATACCGAGAATTTCCGTGTGCTCTGAGTACACTTTGCCATGCAGTGTATGGAACAAATCCTTGGAGATCAATGAATGCGGGATAGTCACTACACAGAAGTACCTACCTACAGTTTCCCAACTGGGTTAAGTATTGTCAAAACGTCATAAATACATCTTGCATATAGGCCTTTTCTTCCATATTTTGCTGCACGGCCATGAAACCCTGGAAAGCTTCAGACACTTGGCCATTACCTTCTGAAAATAAATCATTCATTGTGTTCAAAGAAGATGGGAGACATCCTAGAACAGTTGAGGGCCAGGACAGGGGTATTCCCCCACTCTAAAGGCCTAAAACAAGTCGAAAAAGTCTGTCCATATAACCCGTACTCAAAATGGACCACCATGACAGGTATGGCGTGCTTCATGGTTATGTCGACGGTCGGGACTCTAGGTAACTGTCTCGCAAACTCATGTATTGAATTCCATGACGTATTAACTGAACATTTTGAGTGAATATACACCCACGCAACTACATAATTTGACAAGTGAGCATGACATGTTGTGTTTCTCAATTCGTCACTCGATCACGTTCGGGTTAATCGGAAGAAGCGCTCATACAATGTCAACAGTTAACAACAACAACACTGGCTTCAAGTACTCAGTGCCGATGACTTTGATTACTGAGCTAGTGTTACGTGCTGGTGTTGAGCCCAACCCAGGCCTTGACACGCGTCAGAAACAACTTAAACTAGCGGACACAAGCAATAGTGATCCCGGTAGTAAGTCTGAGTTCGAGAGACTCATGGAGGAACTACACAAGATAAATACTAAAGTTGATAATGTGCAAAAGGATCTCTCGGGACGATTTGATGAACTCTCAGATTCTTTTGGTAGAATTAAGAAGTCAGTGAACGATTTATCTGCAAAATGTGCTAAACCTGAAGAAGAAAGCTGTACTCTGAAAACTAACGTTTCAGATCTCTCAGGCAAGTGAGACTACCTGGACAACCAAGGTAGGAGAAACAATCTTCTGTTCAAAGGTATCACTTAGTCTAAATCTAATGAAACCTGGAGTGACTGTGAAGATTCAGTGCGGAAGGTACTACATTGGTAGATGGACACTGACGACTCTTCTATTACTATTGAGAGAGCGCACAGAGTTAATCGTGGTAAATCCTTTATCATTAAGTTGCTGGATTACAAAGTGAAACGTGAGATTCTGTGAAATGCACGATCACTCAAGGATACAGGTATTTACATCTCAGAGGACTTTTCCCTTAGAGTTCGACTCATACGAAATAAACCCTGAAAACTATAATGGATTCTGAAAGAGAAAAGGGTCGAAGATCAAAACTTAGATTTGATAAACTAATCTTTGATGACGGAGAGGTTGTGAGCTGGAACAGTCAGGAGGATAAAGCTGTTTTCTCTAGGAGAGGTAGCAGTCGTCACGATGAAGTCTCCACACTGACCTAGGATAGGGGCCGGGCTCACCATGCTGAAGTTATTTCCCTTTTCACATGGAACACACGGGTACTACAGACAAAACTGTCCAAGCCTGGTCTTGTTGAATACTGTCCACAATGTTATATTATTGGATTTCGAGAGGTTTGAGGCAATGTAAACAGGAGTTCGTACAGAACAATTTTCCAAATTTTCCAAACTTGAGAGATTACAATAATAGAGGTGGAGTCCGTGTTATGATTAAGATTGATTTGCATGATGGTGTGAAGAAGGTTATAACAACATACAGTGACTGCATTTTTCTTACTTTGGATGCAAGACATTGTTTACATTCATTCTGAGGCCTCCTCTGTTGTGACTGATACTAGAGATAAGAAGGGTGTTGAATACCTCGATAGGGCTATCTTAGATCTCAAAGGTCATTATAATGACACACATATCATCATTTGTGGCGACCTCAGTGCCAGGACAGGTTGCCTAGCAGATTATATCATTCCTGATAAAGCAGACAATATTCCAGAGTTAGATGACATAATTGATACATTCGATAGTCTACATTCTTCAAGAGACTCCGAGATTATGGCAAGGAACTTTTTAATCTTTGTTGCAGTTATGGAATACATATTGTCAATGGTAGATCAAAGGCTGATCCGTATAGAGCGTATACTTGTATTGCAAACAAAGGGCATAGTCTAGTTCACTATACATAGTGTTCTACTAATCTATTTAACCTATTTGCCTATTGTTTGTCAGCTAAATTGTTTCTTCCAGAGGACTGTCGATTCGGAGCATTATGCTACAATTGCGATTTAAGGAGAATACTAACGTAATTTCTTTTTTAATATATGGAAAAAAGCATCCTAAAAGTCATCTTCCGTTATTAAAATTTCACAAAAAGTTTGTAAAATCGCAATAAAAACGAAAAACGCCCTCGATATTCCGCCTATTACGGAATCACCCGACAGTTAATGAGCAGAGGAGGATATCACGTGACATGACGTCAAATGTGCCCATTGACGATGGCTTCCTCTTCGTTATATTTGACATCTTGACTGTGACCATGGATTCTGAGGCAATAAAACATGTTCCCGATGTCATTTTTTACCTGTAGACCGTACCAATACGAGCCGAATTTACATCATGCAAGACAAACTTCCAGTGAAGATGAAAAAGATGAATCACTCGAAACGGAGGCACACTACTTGATTGGATTCAATTCATTAATTCGGTATTTTGGCCATGTGGCCCAAAGTAAAATTGATTGTGGCGACATAGCCGTACCACTTGACAGGAAGAACATAAATATATGCACATCTTCATCATGAGGAAAACACAGTTTCATGAAAATTGCGACAGAAGTTATGGATATATTTTGTATTGAGAACAGATAGACTTTTGTAACTGATACGATGTAAATATTTTAATTGTTCGCGGATGGGAGATCCGCATACCTTTCACATACAAAAATACACGGCACTGATCTTCGAAACTCCTTGGTTACAACTTGTGCATACCGGAATGTTTTCATTAGTCTGTTTTTGTCACAATATATGAACTTTAAACGAATGCAACTATGATGCAATACGTAATTTACAGAATGCACGAATCAAGGTCTTGTCACTTAGTGCTGTAAGGTATAGTTCAGGCTGTAATAATGATTTTAAAGTCGAGTAATTCTAGATGCATACTTGCCAACATTTAGAAATAATTTGAAGTATGTAGTTTGTACCATTTCTATGCATCCATAATACCTAGCCCCCAAAATTTCTGAACCATATAGTAAGTAATACAGGCATGACTTTACTATGAAAATATGTACAAGCAACTGCGAAGGAATTATGCTTATTCTTACGAAATAATGTATACTTGGAGAAAATTACTTTACTATCTTTCAGGGAGATAGTTTGACATGCTTTTGACCAATTCAATGATGATGAGAACAGAACAACGAGGTAGCTATAATAGATTACAGTTTTAACATCTTGACCACTAGGTGTCAACATCGGAAGACTCGGGAACACAGACTGGTTAGTTCGTCATATAAACAACTGTCGAATAATCGGTTTTATTACTTCAGTTATATTGTTAATGTTTCAAATCATTTTAGATGCTCTCAATATATTTTAATATAATTAAATTTTTATTGTGTTCATTAAAATTCTGGCAATCTGATTGGTTAACTGGGAACATTTCTTTTGATTTCATTTCCCAATGAATCTAAAAAAATAAGCCACGCCCACCGAACCGGACTACTTTCGGACCTGAGGAATGTCGGGGAATACCTTTACACAGCGAGGGAATTCCCTTGCACTCGGGTACCTTAATGAACTTTGGATAAACATTGAAGTGATAGATTGTGGTTAATATAAACAAACAACTCAAAATTATCCGTGAACGTTAATAAAGTGTTTATTTAATAAAAAAGTGTTTGTCATAATACATTATTTGACTGGTTACTGTGGTTACCACGTGCAGTCAGCGAACGGTCGTCTGCAACTTGTCTTGTTTACATTCCAACAAGATGGCCGATTCCAAGTACGGAAGTTTTGATCTGGGGAACTTTGAGTCGATTTTCGAAGATCAATCTACCGGAAACGTTGCAACTCTTAGCACGGATAACATTGATTTTCCGGATGATTTAGACCTGGAAGAAATTGAAAGTTTGTTAGAGATAACAGCATCAACCAGATCTACAAAAACATCGGCAAATCACGAGATGACGTGTGCAATGCAAGTCGATGATAAGCCATCCCAAACACATCGTTTCAAACGTTTATCAAATAATGATTTACTTCGAATGGACGACTACAGACAATCTACATCCACAAAAAGAAACACAAAATGGGGTGTTAAAATATTCCAAGGTAAATATACACAATTCATATAAATATTATTTTCAAATTCCATCCTACGTATATTTTCTCAAAACGAAAGACAGTTCATCAGCACAAAGTTGTATTTTTAAAAATGGAACAATTATCAGAATGAGATTAAATTATGTAGATCTAACCGAGAAAAATGATTTGCTATAAAGTTACCTAGTTCAAAGTTTACATAGTTGGGTCTGTCATAGTCAGGTTTCTAGATATTGTTTTCGTTCTGTTTATTTAGATTGGTCGTTCGACAGCGAGGGGAGATCTGGATTTTTCAACAATTACACCAGAGGAACTTAACACAAAGTTGAGATTTTTCTACACTGAGGCACAGCCTAAAAACCAGGAAACAAGATGTGAAAATATGCCGGCTGCACATGCTGCCGAGTATCACAAGAACACTTTAAAAAATGTTCGTTCTGCCCTGAAAAGACACTTAAATGATATCGGGAGAGATATTGACATTTTAAGACTAAGCAGTTTAAGTCTGCAAATGATATGCTTGATGCTAAATTAAAGTACAATGTACAACATGGCTTGTCACGTCCCACACAACATAAATCAATCATTGAAACAAGTGATCTGATGAAAATTAGCACTTATCTGCATTCGGCATCCAATCCTGTTATCCTCCGGTACAAAGTATGGTACGACTTGGCCATCCATTTTGTAAGTCGTGGTCTTGAATTTCACCAGCAGCTTACGCCCACATCCTTTGAATTTGCGGTAGATGATAGCAATGTTGAATATGTCACACTGTCCCACGAAACGAAACAAAAAAACATCCAGGGTGGTCTCAGCAGCGATGAAGCGCAAAGCGACAAACGAATGTACGCGACGAATGATATAAACCAATGTCCCGTCAATGCACTTCGCCAGCTCCTTGACAAAAGTGACCCAAATGCCGGATCACTTTTTTCGCACTGTAATAAAGATGCACTTAGTTCTCCAGACGCACACAACATTTGATATACAGCAACGTCCCCCAGTCAAAAAATACCAGTTCACTCGTTTCATGTCTGACATATGTCGCAATGCCCAATGTAGTCAGTCATACACTGCTCATTGCCTTCGCGCCACAGCAATCCAAGCCATGAGTGACGCGGGCTTTGAACTTCGTCACATAATGTTTATGAGTGGCCATAGGAATGAAAGTTCCGTGCGTAGTTATAGTCGCCACACAACGACTACTCAAAAACTAAGAATTAGCGAGACGCTTTCCGCCATTGTAACGCCTCGACAAGAGCATGCGCACGTTGGAACATCAGTTCATGGCATCGCAATCCCAGTCACATCACAGCCCCTTTCCACTTGCGCAAATACTGCTGCCACTAACAATCTCAGTTCCACTAACTTCATGTCATCGGGCTTCATTTCCAATTCTCACTTTTCAAACTGTGTCTTTCAGTTCGCTGGTAATAATTCAAATGTTTGAACTTGAAACTTTGCCGTTACCAGCATGCGTCACGTTGTGTTGTTCCGCTCTGATTCGCAACCCCGATGTTAGCTTGGTTGATTGACAGCTGTTTTGGGGTGCTCTATGCTGATTGGCTAATGGTTTGGTAGGCGTGTCATTTTATGTAAAT
This sequence comes from Haliotis rubra, assembly GCF_003918875.1. Taxonomy (NCBI): domain Eukaryota; kingdom Metazoa; phylum Mollusca; class Gastropoda; order Lepetellida; family Haliotidae; genus Haliotis; species Haliotis rubra. The sequence continues at coordinate 95,503 of NW_025767141.1, read as the reverse complement.
GACTCACCTGAGTCATGTCACGCCATTACCGAATTCTTACACCGAAAATGTTAATCCGTAAATCGGTGGTAACAAAGATATCTGTTTCGATGAATTTGATTGTGTTTAAATAAAATATTGTTGAAAGCCTATAGTATTTGTTGTTGAATTTATTATAGTGATTGATTGATTTCTTTCGTTGCATTGATATGAAACTAAAACCAATGTGCAACTTTTGTAAGAATCCGCTACGCGGATTCATACAGTTTGCACATTGGTTTTTAGTTTCATACCTCAATGCAACGAAAGAAATACACAGTCAATCCTTAAATAATTCTTAGGTGTGAGATGTGGTGAGTGCATCCCGATGCCAACTGGTCTTGAAAGTAAGTGTTGTACTACTCTAGCGCTTGCAATTGGTGTTTGGCATTATGGCGGACTCTAGGCACATTTGACGTCACGAGCGGAAAGGTCACGTGAGTTCGAGCGGAATATGCATAATGGCCGAAGCTCAGATAACAGAAACTGTTTTCGCGATTAAAACATAAATGCACATATCTTTAAATTGAAAATTTGGGTACATTATGTTTCTGATGACATTATCTTTCACCCCGCAAATTATTGCAATTCTCTCGTATTCTCGTTTAAGAAATATAAGTGGAGACCTTCCATGCAGACAAATTGTAACTAAAGGAAACTTAAACTCGCTGCCTCTTGACGTGTTTCATGAGATTACAATGAATAATCCGGCTCCAGGTGCAAAAATGCTGACTCTCATTATTAAAAAAAACTGCATTTTCTTGTGGAGTGAACTCGAACCTTGTGAGGACACAGGACAATCATAGACATCAATGGTTTGATCAACACTGGGAAATTTAAAGCATGATGAATATGAATTTTTTGATAGATTTCGCCTGTCTGGGGATTTTTGTACCTTCAGTGGTAATAAAGTACGAAACAAATTCAGAGAACTTTGTCGTAACGAGAAGGAGGAATATACAATATCAATAACCAACTGTATATTATCAGATTTTTCTAGTGGTAAAAGGGTTCAATCTTTCAGGTCTCATGTGAGACATTTTAGTAGCGCTTCATGTAAATCTGTAGCATCGGTTGACTGTTTGTCATGGGTTGAATATCTTAAAGATGTTTTAAATAGTCAAGATATTCATATTGATGAATTTTTTTTTCCTTTACAAAGGATTTCATTGTAAATCATGATGTGAAGAATCCGTCTGTGAAATCTGTAATGATGATGATATAAATAATATTGTGAACATGGACATAAGTATTGAAGAGGTTGAGTTTTTCTCTTGGTAGTTAACGGCCTAATAAAAGTCCTGTTCCAGATGGTATTCCACCTGAGATGTTTAAGGGTAATAAAACTGTTTTGCAGTCATACTTATGTACTTTTTTAAATGGCGTTTTGAGGTCAGGTAAATTTCCAGATCAGTGGTCACTAAGTATTATGTTTCCATTGCATAGAAAAGGAAGCATTCATTAAGTAAATATTTATCGTGGTATCGGTCTTATGAATTTTTGTGACAAAGATTTTACTTCCATTTTGAACAGGCGTCTAATAGTGTCCATGGTTCTATGTACAATATCATTAGAGATATGTATTCAAAGACAAAGGCTGCTGTTAAGTTAAATAATTTAAACGTTTCAGAATATTTTGATTCTTTGAGTGGGGTTCGGTAGGGCAGTATTTTAAGTGCTCTTTTATTTGCGTTGTTTGTTGATCAGTTGTATACGGAAATAATTACTTGTGGAGACTGGGGCGTATTTATTGATCCATGGTTTATGGAATTGTATTTGCTACTGCATGCAGATGATTTATGTGTGTGGGCAAATCTGCAATTAGTATTCAGAGGAAGATCAATGTATTATTAAAGTTTTGTCAAAAATGGGGGTTGTCTGTCAATTTTGAGAAAACAGAGGTGTTGGTCTTTAGAAATTGTTGTAAATTCAGGCGCTATGAATCATGGTACATTGGCGATCATAAATTAAACGTTTCTACATATTAGAATTATTTGGGTTTATTGTTTCAAATAGACTTTCATGATCTAAATCGGTTCAAAATCTGGTAAATGAAGCGAATAACGCCTTGTCCTCAGTTAAGGATTTTGGTAGGAGATTTAAAAATATTTCTCCAATAATTATGTTCAAAATCTTTGACGTTCAGATACAGCCGAAAATTGTGTATGCTTCGGAAATATGGGGTTTTCAGAATTGGCATGTTATTGATCAGTTTCACATTAGGTTTTGTAGGCACATGTATGTGTTGGGTGTAAGTTTTTAAATGCTCTAACGCGACTGTTTTGGCGGAATATGGTAGAAATTATATTTATGTTGATAGTTTATTACTCGTTATGAAGTACTGGATCAAACCTCTACACTTACCAAAGGATAGAAATCCAAAGCAGTGCTATATTATGTTGCACATTCTACATAGTTGGTAGGAAAACGTGGGTATATTTTGTCCGAAATACTTTGTTCAATTACGGATGTGGTTTTGTGTGGGAAGCTCAACGAGTTGGTAACGAGGAACATTTTTAAAAAGATTTTCATGTAAGAGTTGGTGATTGTCAAAAGCAATTCATATTTTCAGAAATGCACAAATGTTCATTGCTTGATGGGGCGGTGGGGTATCCTAGTGGTTAAAGCGTTGGCTCGTCACGCCGAAGGCCCGGGTTCGATTCCCCACATGGGCACAATGTGTTAAGCTCATTTCTGGTGTCCCCCGCCGTGATATTGATGGAATATTGCTAAAAGCGGCGTAAAACTAAACTCAGTCAGTCAGTCATTGCTTGATGTTTATTCCAGTATCAAAAGCGTATTTTGCATTAAACCATATTTGACTTTATTGAAATCTAAAGATGCGAGGCGTAGAATAACAATGTTACGAATCGGTACACTTCCAATATATAAAAATACCGGTAGATACGAATACTGATAGATCAGCAAAACTTTCTGAACACATTATCGTATACCAATATTTCAACAGATACAAATTGTTGTACTTACACTAAGGAAGCATTGTCATTGCGTTCTTTATACATGTCAATCTGACTGTCAATTGCCAGTATCTTATAATTGCACTTGTTTATTTTGTATTCTATGTGTGTCTAAGGCATTGTTTAGAAATAAACGTGATTGATTGAAGACATTATGTATAACTAACACTAATGACTATTTTATTATAAATAACATTCAATAAGGCGTTTACGCGAAATGTGCTCCTTCTACATTAAGACTCCCTAGAGGGTCACCACCGAGTCCTCCACTGCTCAACTACACAACTTCGCAGGGTGGTTTCGTTGCTTGGAGCATGTACCCAATTGCAATTGCTTGACGAGTCAGCAAACTCAGCCTGTCACTCAAAGGGGGGCTCTAGACAGACCGACCGCGCATCTGTACGTATTTTCAATATTCAATGCCGTAGTAGTCAGCCAATACTTGTACAGCTAAACTAAGTGCTTACATTCGTTATATGTACCGTCTGTAGTAATGATGTTTTGTGGCTCAGCGTCCTATTTAGTAACATTTCTGTATAATGGAGGTGACATGATATTATAAGAAGAAGTGCATGTCATTAATACATTCTACGCGCATTTAACATGTTCTATTCAATGCGTGTTAATTTGGTTCAACTGCTTTGAATCTAATTTAATGGAGTGTCAGCTTGATATTAAAAATAGCCTGAATTAGATCAGGTCCTGCCTAGCATTATCATCGATACAAACCTTGGATTTGAACCCTGTTGTAATAACTTGTGGTGGTTGTGGTGGAATTGGGGTTAACGTCGTACTTGGGAATATTTCGCACATATGACGACGTGCATGCGTGTGTATGTGTATGTGCAGCTGCTTGTACTAGCCCAGACTGAAGCTGGTTTTATAGTGCTAGCCCACTGAGATACCATGCCGCAGTGAAGCATGAATACCCCACTCAGACACATTATACTGACTCCGAGCCCACCAGTCCTTGTTGTACCCATTAATGCCGAGCGCCAGGCAGGGACCAACAAGTACCATATTTTAACGTCTTTTGGTATGACGCGATTGGGGATCGAACCCGCGACCTTCCGCACTCCGGGCGGACGCTCTAACCACTACACCACGGAGGCGGTCTTGTAATAGCTTGTAAGTATTCAGGGGGCATTACATTATGAACAATCAATGCATCTATAGAAACAGTAAAAAATACATTTATCGTTGCTTTTTTCAGATATTTATTTTCTATTAACAGTTTTTGTCATGGCAGCGGCATTAAATCCAATTCCGTTTCCTCTGGCTATGTATGTACTTAAAGCCTCCTACACACAGATATATAGCAGGAATTTACCATGTAAGTAAACTATGTTTACGCGCAACGCGTCAAGTTCTGTTTTATGACGTGTTGTCAAGGAGTAAATATTCTACATCTGCAATTCATCCATTCCACAAATATTCACTGGACAAGAGCCTTTTCATGTTTTTTGTATTGTGGTTTAATGTACAGCGGGTGTTTCGTTAGATCACACAGGGATAAATGTTGTGAGCAACGACTGGAGTACGATCACACACATATACACACACACACACACACACACACACACACACTTGCACGCACCCTACGTGATAAATTATTTTGAGTATCTTGAAAGTTTCATTTCAAATCACACAAAACATTACAAAAGATTAAAAACAGTGTTACTTGTACCATTCACTTGCAGTATCCACAAACGAAGACGATTATAAGATTCAGTTTACAAAGCATGGATACCCCTCGTCGGCACCCTCACCTGCCAAAGCTCCTTGCGTCCGCCTACCCATGGGGCGGAGCTATAGCACATACTGAACAGTCGGAGACAGATCTGGCCACATCTCGAGTCGTTATCCAGCACATTCAGACAGGTTCGTACTTTTCCGAATTTTACTAAAATATTTTACTTGGCCTTTATTCATCAGTGCTGATTAATGACTCTTTTCCTTTTCAGTCATAGTGCATATAAATTTGCCATTCTCACTGTCCGCTGAATATGCTTCCTGATAGATGAAGTGTGTACTGATTTGACTGAAGTTCGTGTCAACAACCACTAAGTTTTCTTTTAGCGCATGCGCAGTAATACCCGAAAGACTGATGGCAAATTCAACCGTCATCACCTGAGTCTGCTTTTCATTTGCAGAATGCCTGCCCTCCGACTTACCGTGTTTATCCTCCTTTTCTGTGGGACCTGTGGTTTCTCAAGGTATGTCAAGACATTCACCGGGACCGTAAATCTTATTTGTAAATATTCTAAATATGTTGTAACTATACTACTACTACTACTACTACTACTACTACTACTACTACTACTACTACTACTACTCACCCGTAAAGATCTTGGTTAGAATTGGTCTCCAACATCGGGTGGTCAGGCTCGCTGACATGGTAGACATATGTCATCGTATCCCAGTTGCATAGATCAGTGCTCATGCTGTTGATCACTGGATTATTTACAGACAGCCGCAATACAGCTGGAACTTGTGCGAGTGCGGCGTTAAACAAACCAACAAACCAAGAAAACAAATCACTACAATTTTAATTCATGCTAAAAATTCCCGAAATTAGAACCCCAGAAACCTATTTTCACTATCTGTCTCTTCTTGAAGGTCCCTTTTCAGTCTGTTTAACCACTGCAACCCTCCTGAAATGCTAGTGGGGAAATTCTGTGCTGCTTTGTTGGACAATGACCTCAACGGTAACGGCATAGTGGACGGCAGTGACATCGCCACAGATACCATGCTTTACAACTACGACGGTAAGTTTAGCCACCTAGACCTTTACGAGGAAGGAATAAGATGCATGGGGGTAGGGGGATTGATTTGAATAAAAACGGCACATAAAGTAACACTTAGTGTAGTGAGTTCGATTAGGTTTACACAGCTTTTAGAAATATTCCAGCAATATCACGGCGGAGGACACCAGAAATGGGCTTCACACATTGTACCCATGTGGGGACTCGAATCCAGGTCTTCGGCGTAACGAGCGAACGCTTTTACCACAAGGGTACCCCACTGTTAAAAACCTAGTGTAAAACACTAACAATTCATTATTAATTATGAGCATAGAAATACCAAGACTGAACCTTTTAGCCCATGGACTTGACGTGACTTATGACATGATCAGGGCGGTGGGGTAGCCTAGTGGTTGAAGCGTTGGCTCGTCACGCAGAAGACCCGGGTTCGATTCCCCACATGGGTACAATGTTTGAAGCCCATTTCTGGCGTCCCCCGCCGTGATGTTGCTGGAATATTGCTAAAAGCGGCGTAAAACCAAACTCAGTCAGTCAGTATGACATGATCAAGTACCACAGCATTTGAGGCTTTGATGTTGCTAGATGGGGCGTAAATCTAAACTCACTCACTCATGTTAAGTAATCAGGAAAACATTCCTTGAAACGTCTGAAATCAGCCTTTTAACACGTTTTATCGACAAGTTTACATTTTGTGTTTGGTAAAGATATGCCATAATTTCTTAAATTGTACAGATCTTGTGAACGCATCCCGCTTTTAAGTATAGACTTGATTTACTGACCATTTGTTGAGACAGTCAAGGTTAATTTTCATTGTAGTTTACGATATAATTCGGCTAAAAAATTGTCACATCGTAAATATAGTTTACCTTAAGCATTCGTCAGGCTGTACAGGGAAAGTGAAAATAATCAGACCAGACGAGAGAGTTTCACAGTTACAATTTCTTAAAGTTCTAACCATCTAAGATGAACATTTAAAAACATAATGACACCATAAAGGGGGATTTGACAAGACTTTATTTTACATATGTTTTCAGACGTGAATTTGTTGAAATCCATTTTGCATTTCAATTCAATTAAAAAAGATCTTGCGTTTTACATAGTGCCTCTTCCCCCACACGTTAATACCTTAAACACAGATGTGATATCCACATTTGATATATGTATTACTGCTATAACATATTTTATACTTATACTTGATAATCTTCAGAATGTTGCTAATAATGATGGCGGAGGCGATATTATTGGCGCTGATAAAGAGAATCAGAGGAGCCAAACAACTTTAATTTGTTTTTATATTTTAATCTGCAGAAGACTTGTGTGTCACAAACAAGTGGGAGGTCGTGACAAGGTGGTCGTGTCGGTACGGCTTCTCCGAACAGTACGGAAGATACATGTACCAATTCTTTGACATCAACGGGGATGGCCTTGCTACGGCAGCTGACTTGGGTTCAGTCAGTAAGATGAATTTTTAAAATGTTTATCCTTCCGTAAGGGGTTCATTTTCCCGATGCAAGGGAGAATACTAGCCATAAAATGCTTATCACAATGATAATCTGTAAAGAAATGCCTAAATGGAATTATAACTGAGATTAAAACGCATAGCAACATTCTCTCACATTTTAATTTCTCTTCAGATATTAGCGATGCCTACTTCTTAAAGGTCCAATACACGGTAAGTAAATAAACATACAAGTCTTGATAGAACGAAGGTCGATATCCCAAATTTATCTCGAACAAACCAAGTTAAGTTACATATCCAAGAAGAGTTATAATGGAAATAATTAAATCTAGTCCGTGAGTTATACTCACGCTTCTTGTCAACATCCTTTCTCCAATATTAGAGTTGCATTTCCGCTATATGGGATAATGTCAAAGATTTGATTAACACAAATGTCCATATCGAAAACGTTCTCATGTGCCCATAGGCTAAACGTCAAAGGGTTCACCTACCACTGCCGTTCACTTCATTTGTTGGAAGCCATTTGTTTGTGTACCAAGTTCTAGTCTGACAGGAATATTCTTAAAGCGGCGTAAAACAAGATTCACTAACTCTGCATTATCCCTTAAGGCGTTGATTCGAATCCCTGATTTAGCATCGAGACCCTGTGTAACTTCTAGATTTAATTACATTTGGGTTATTCCAGTATTCACCAACTGGGATGAAAGCAAACACATGATATCACACGATATGCTACTCAAATAACACTAGATATCCATTTCACTCACTCACTGTCCTGTCCACAGCGTTTCAAGAACACCTACTGCGGTGACCCTAAGAACAGGGTGACCCCCCTTGACAAACTCCAGTGTGACGAGGTGGACAAACTGAAGCCAGAGGACATCAAGTGTACATAAGAAGAATCAGATTCTACGTTCACCTGTGATGTAAAAACGGCATTAAAACTGTTGGTAATAGCAAGTGTTTGTTCTCACTGGGGAAGCTGTAAATGGTTACCATCGTACCCTAGTCTCCCATCTGTAATCTTTGGGTGTTTTGCTGTTTTGTTGTTATTGTTCTTGTTCCTCTTCTTCACCTCCCTCCTCTTTTGGTTTTTGTTTTGTTAAAGGTCTTTTTGTATGGTGATGGACCCGTTAAGATCCGGGTTAGAATATTGATCCTCAGTACCCCATGCTTGTCGTAAGAGGCGACTAACGGGATTGGATGGTCAGGCTCGCTGACTTGGTTGACACATGTCATCGGTTCCCAATTGCGCAGATCGATGCTCATGCTGTTGACCACTGGTCCATACTCGATTATTTACAGAACGCCACCATATAGCTGGAATATTGCTGAGTGTGGCGTAAAACTAAACTCACTCACTCACTTGTATGGTGATTGACTGACGGGCGATAAGGCAACCTACACTTTCGGGTTATTCCCCATACAGGGATAAAGCCATAGTCATTGATAATGGTTGATTATAATTCCTCTAATAAAGGTAAATCAGAGAGTCCAGAGTAACACTCATACCAGAAGGCGTATACAGATGTTCAATGCTCGCATCCATACATACTGAACGTGAAAGTATCGCTAAAACATTTTGGTGATTTGGTAGCAAAATACATTTTTCAAGACACATTATGTCAAGTCAATTCCGAAAACAAAAACTTGAATAATTTAAAAGTATTTAAATCGCAAAGTATTTAAATGTCAATGTGATGAAATCACAAGCTCCGACTTCCAAAACAAAGTTATTTGTCAGTATGGTCTAAGACATAATCTTTTGATTGCACATCAGAACTGTCGCTTTACTGTTAATTTAAAAAAAGAAAGAAAAAAAAGACACTGATATTTTTTGAGTGTCTGAAAGAAAGACACTTTGATCTTGACATTATGAATACCTGAAAGAACAATTAATGTTTGAAATTAGCTTCTTGCGACTATTCGCAGCAACATAGCAATTTTTTATTTTATTTACATAATTGGCAATTTAAGCGTAGATATGTTTTGACACAATCACTTTGCCGCGACTTACGAGAGATCAGAGGAACCAAGCCTTGGGATGATTGCAAGTTGGCCAGACTGCACGGAGGGTAGCCAGTCATTTTAATGTTCATGTTAGAACAATCTACCGACTGCAGGAGCGGTATCAGGCCACTAACAGCATCCCAGGCCATCCTTCTGTAACATCAAAACGTCAAGACCGAGAGAACCTCTGCTGTCACAGGCCATATCGTGGCCCTGTCCTTGCCGCTCGTCACCGCGCAAACCGACTGCAATGGACAACTCAGCATCGAAATTGGCGTTATTGATGAAAGCTGATATAGTGTTCGACAGCCAAGGGCAGAGTGAGAGTATAGCGAAGGCGTGGGGAACGGTTTTCAATTGAGTGTATTGTTGAAAGAGACTCGTGGGGTGGTCCAAGTATCATGGTGTGGGGTGCAATCGGTAGCAATACTGGAATAAACCCAAATGTAACCTGAGAGTTAGCTCCATGGTGTTGCAGAAGATCGATCCAGGAGGAGGAATGGCGTGACAGCTGCTACAAAATTGACCAAGTTCTAAGACACCACGTTGTACCACATTTTGGACGTCACAGATATCACATCTTCCAGCAAGACAACGCTCGTGCCTACACTGCCAGAACAACACTGGACTTCCTAAGACAACACGGCATCTAAACCCTACAATGGCCTGCACTCAGTTCGGATTTAGTCCAATAGAACAATTGTGACGAGATTAAGAAAAGACTGAATGACCTCCAACCAAGGCCGACATCTGCCGCTGGAGTCATCACGCATTTCGCTGAGTATGGACCCAAGAGCCTATGGCCTTCATCAACCGGCGTATCCTACCATTTTTCGTGACTTTGTTTGTGTAAACTCTCTGTAAACTCTGAATGTCATTCCCGAAAATGTATTAACCATAATCGTGAAGTTTGAACTCAGTCCTCCGTTTTGATTGTTAATTAGAGGGAGTTAAAGTATGTGCTTTAAGAAACCTCTATCGGTGTGGCGTTTCGTTTGCGGTCAGTATATAAACAGAGCCTTCTATTAGAAAAGACTAAAAGTCGACCAACAAACATCAATAGCAAAACATTAGAAATTATGTCAAATTCACTCTAAGACGTTTCTGGAGAATGAAACAGCACACCTTGAAGTTCACTCTCGTCTCTTCTACAGCTCAACTACAGTCCGTTTGAGTCAGAAACGGACCGATGAATTGCAAATTTTATCATTGTACAAAATTGCCACATAAATATAAATAGGACACATGTTTATCATTTACTAATACCCAACAGCTTTCTAATATTTGAACATTTTCCGGACTCCACCAAAAAGTTCTTTAAGAAACTATCATTAAAATTTTGACACAGTTCACTATTTGTTACGAGGGAGGAGTGCAGAGAAAGGGACAGCCAGGTGTGCGAGAAAGGATGGAGACGGCACAGCACAGGCTAATGAATCAATAACTTGGTGGGCACTTGTGCACGTGCTTCTCTAACACCTGGCTGTCCCTTTCTCTGCACTCCTCCCTCGTAACAAATAGTGAATCGACGACGCATAGAGCCTATCAAACGTGCAAGGAAGGCTTGTGGGATGTCACGCCAGATTCTCTCAAGTTCTGTTGCAAGGTCAAGGACGTTATCTGGCGGATGAGGAAGACGGCGTAGACGTCGATCCATCTCGTCCGAAACATGCTCTATCGGGGAGAGATCCGGTGAATTTGCAGGCCAAGGCAGTAAGTTAACCCTTGCCGTATGAGGGCGGGCATTGTCCTGTTGGAATGTTAACCCAGGGTCATGACGGTGCAGAAAAGGAATTGCCTCAGTTCGAAGAATCTTATCCCTGTAGCCCACACCAGTTAAGTTACCCTGAACAATCACCAAAGGAGTTCTTTGGCGTGCTGTTATTGCACCCCAAATCATCACGGAACCACCACCAAAGCGATTCCTCTCCAAGACACAGGCCTGTGCATAACGTTCTCCCACGTGTCTATAGGCACGTTGACGTCCATCACTATGGGAAATGTTAAACCTGGACTCATCTGTAAAAACAACATTTCTCCACCAAAACAAGGCTCTGCGGACATGATTTCGGCACCACATTCGGCGAGCTTGTCGATGACGTTGTGTCAGGATAGGCCGTATGGCGGGACGTCGTGGTCTGATCCCGTGATGACGTAAACGTTGTCGAACTGTGTTGGGATGGATACGGCGAAGTCCTGGGATGGTTCGGGCAGTCATCACTGCAGTCTGAAACCTGTGGCGAAGATGGGTCACCCTTATCCATCTGTCCTGTCTTGGCGTTGTTACACGTGGACGTCCAGAACGTGGCCGATCGATGACGTCATTTGTGTTCTGGTAGCGTCTCACCAGTGCAGAAATGGTATTCCGGTGGCAGTGGAAATGTGCAGCCACTTGTCGTTGAGACATTTCCCCACGGACCATCCCAATGGCCGCAGACGTGAGCCTTGGCATGCTATGCGTTTCAATAGCCGTTTAAGTTTTTGAACGATCGCAAGGGCAGGGGTTGAGGTTTCCAAAGTGACAGTATTGTGTGGCATTCATTTGCTCTGTTTCTCTTTCCCGGAATGAACGTGCAACAACGTATTGCACGTCTCAAGGACGAACCCACTGACGTCACGGAACGTGGAACGTGCATGCATGTTGGATACATGTCACTAATCTCTGAGTCTAAATCCTTTATTTTTTTCCTTTATCCTTTTTAAATTTAGATTTTAAATTTTTGTATGCACAGTTTCTTTATGTGCCTAGTATATATTGAAAGAGGGTAGAAAAATGCATCTGGCTTTGTTCGGAATAGTAGTTGATGTTTTAAGTGCGACTGAGAATATATAATTAAACCCTTCATCACACCACTGGTCATAACAATGGCAAGCGCACTCTTAGTAAAAGTACTTACTATTCTTATAAATGATACACAACGAAACTTTTTAGAAGTGTGCCAGGGCCCTTATTCTCGAAACGTTCGTAGCCCTGAGAATTCTTAACTTTGAACGTAGCCAATGTGTTCAGAATGGGCTTGAGAAGTTCGTAGGGCTATAATAGCTAGCCTGGTCATCACTATCAACTTAAATTGTGTTTCTATAGTACTCAGCAGATGGCACGCATTGAATACAGCACGTGCAAAAAATGTTGATAGGAATTCCTGCGAAGAGTAGTACACTAATACCTCGTGTGTGCTGTGTGGTATCAAATAGTTCTTTTTCATTGTTGCGAGTCAAGTATTGTAAGTCTAGAAATTCTTTCTTCAGTTCAAGCGACTTCTTCAGTGACACTAGGCTCTTACTTAGGCGTGTTCGCTTCACCTTAATTGCCCTGGAGACATGTTGTAGGAGTGCTCCTTACTTCCGCGTTACAATAGCCGTGGTTACTTGCTCTATACAAGGAGAAGATGAGGTGGAGAAGGAAGACGAGGAGAAGAAGAAGGAAGATAAGAGGAGAAGAGAAAGGGGGGTGAAGCTTGTGCTGATAACGTCATGATCTAAAAACTCGTTCTGGCAAAGTAGAAAGAGGCAATTGTCCTCATGCTTGACAACGGTACAAGTATCTACACCGAAACGACGCTATTGTACAATAAAGAAGTTGATCATCCATAAAGACTTGTCATTTCCATTACTAACAACTTCTAGAATGCCTCTCAAACAGTTCAAATGTCGAGTATTTAAACATTTAATAATTTCAAAGTAGAAGAATGAAGGTAATTGTTGAGACGGAAGATGATTTTCATGAACATGAAGCTTATATAAGACCATCCACGTGATTGTTTCACCCGATTTAGATATTCGAATCATCCGCGTGATTTTCGGCCCACCCCTTCATGATATTCGACCAAACCAGGCGATAGTGGGTTCACCCGGTAAATATTCGACTGATCAACGTGATATTCGACTCATCCAAACAGTATGTACCACTTTATTAACAAAGCATTATCGTCCTTGCAGTCAGGACACCGTTGCCCCTTGTCTTGCCAGGACAGACATGGTGATTTAGTCGGACCCAGGGAAAAATATGGGTGAGCGTTTCCTGTACTTGTAGGCGATGTCCGTATACTTCACCTGACAAAAGAGCAAAGGTTGGGTTTGTAGTACTACAAAATCCAGTAATTTTAGTTTTCGTTAACTGACTTACAACACTGATACAGAAGATCTACGAGTGCACGGAATACAGTGTGCAGAACCAACGATATAACGATTTGAAAAGATATATAATATACATATGTTTTATTCTCAAATATTATCAATGGCTGAAGAGTTTGTTCACCTAAGCTATCTTTAGAAGAAAGTCTTTCAACATACATTGCCAGAACATATTAGAAGGAGATACAAACATTATTTTGTCACATAACCAAGGGTGACAACTGTCATGTGATAAGACAAACCTTCAAACCATGAAAAAGAGAGCGGTTTCCTAGTTTAGGTTTTGTCAGATAACCTTCTTTCTCAATATTTCCAACTTTTAAAATCCGACATCAATTAATCACAATACATAGCTACCATTCATGCCGTTATGTCTATGGATAAGCGATAAGCGTCTCTATGACACATTGAAGGAGAAATGTAGTATCAGAATGCGATAGGACTTTATACAGACGTCAACCATACCACTTTTCTGGTTTTCGATTTAATACGACGCCCATACTGGGGATTTCCGAGTGCTTTGAGTACACTTTGCCAAGCATTTTGTGGAACAAATCTATGCTATGTATTAGAGATCAATGAATGTGGGATACCCCAGTTTCCTAACTGGGTTAAATATTGCCGAAACGACGTCATAAATACCTCTTGCATGTAGGCCTTTTCTTCCGCATCTTGCAGCGCCGCCATGAAGCCCTGGAAAGCTTCACACACAGACACTTTGCCATTACCTTCAGATAAAAATTAGTCATTATGTTGTGAATTCTTATCGTTGTGTTTGTTTTGGTTTTTTAACGCCACACTCCACAACATTACAGCTACGTGTAAATAAACGAGCAAGAACGAGACAATCCAGTGATTAAAATCATGGAACTGGCAAAATAACGGCCAGAAATGAAGGACAGTACAACTGACTTATGTAAATTAGGCATTTTCTACATTCAAGTTGGTCAAACTCAAAACTCAAAGAAACAAACTTTCGATGTTTTGTCATGTTCCATATTCTGAAACTTATGAGGCTGTTTGGTAAAAATCATGAGCATGGAGTCTCATCAGGCGACAGGCATCAGGTGACAGGATTGGGCAACGATCTTTAAACAATATGGCTACCAAAAGCAGAGGCTTAATGTTTTGGGGTTGTGTAATCTTGTACAACAAAATCTATGCAAGGTATCGTATATCCTACCATCCTTCTCGAGCAGCTTGAATGCAGCATCGTCTTTGTCCGCAGCGCTGAGCTTGAGGTCTTTGTTCACGTCGACAACGTCGAAGACGCGGCCTGCAACTCCCCTGCTGATGTCATACCGCTTCTTCTCCAGCATTGCGTAGGTGCAACGGTCAACCCCAGCGGTTTCTGTACAAGACAAGAACATGACAAATGTGTTTGCAACCATGGACCTTTTAACTATACAGGACAAGAACATCCCAAATTTAGGTACAACCATCGCCTCCAACGTTAACTGCCAAGAACAAAAACCTTCGAAATGTAATTGCAGCCCATCGACTGAAGCATTAACTGTTCAGGACGGGAACATGGCAAATGGACTTGAAACAATCGACTCCAAGGTAAACTGTGCACTACAAGTTCGTGCGAAATGGAGGTGCAGCCATCCAAAGTGAACTGTACAGGACAAAAACATCCCAAATGTAGGTGCAACGATTAAAACCCAACGTTAGGCGCAAAGATCAACCAAACCGATAGTTGCTCAAGACAGGAACATAAGACAGAATTAGTTGTGATGCCAGGTCAACAAGGTGGTTCTTGATAACCTCTGCATGAATACTAAAATGATTTTACGTGTGAGGGAACTGTCGAAGGTGGCTGCAAATGTACGGTCGTTCATCTCGGCGGAAGTGAGGCTGCCATCTTTGTTGGTGTCGAGAGCTTTGAGGTCATCCAGAACTTGACGTGTGTCAACATCAGTCATGGACTCGTTGGTGGGCCTGAGTGAATACAGAGTCAAAGAGTCAGACGTCACATCTAATATTGCCTATTTGATACACAGAACACACCAAACATAAACATCATAGAACAACGCAAACAAGATATCGACTTAATGCTGAATTTGTGCTGAATTTGTGCTCGGACTCAAAAGATCATTATCCGATCAGAAACAGTGTGTCCCGGCTCGACTAAGCAGCCACAACATGTGGTTTTATTTCTTCACATATGCGGAAGTAAACCTGTCAGGCGCTGTATCTCAATAGCATGTGGTTATCAATGACCGGGTCTTTGGGGATCCGGGTTAAAATTGATCTTGAGCAGCCCATGCTTGTCGTAAGAGAATCGACTAACGGGACTGGGTGGTCAGGGTAGCTGACTTGGTGGTTGTTTGATGCTCATGATGTCAATCACTGGATTTGTTACTTGATTATTTACAGACACCGTCATATAGGTTGAATATTGTTGAGATCAGCGTTAAATAACAAACAAACATAAAAACAACGGGGCTCGAGTGGTTTGTTTGTCTACCACATCCAGTTATGTATCTAATATTTATGTCGGTGTGTGTGTGTGTGGTGTGTGGGTGGGGGTGGCGGTGGGGTAGCCTAATGGTTAAAGCGTTGGCTCGTCACGCCGAAGACCCGGGTTCGAATCCCCACATGGGTACAATGTGTGAAGCCCATTTCTGGTGTCCCCCGCCGTGATGTTGCTGGAATATTGCTAAAAGCGGCGTAAAACCAAAACTCAGTCAGTCAGTCTTTCCATAACCAGCCTAAGGTCAAAATACTACATTTGGCATTGTTGTACTTAAAAGCTGTAGTAGTTGCACTGATTAAGGTATTGTTGTAATTATAAGCTGTAGTAGTTATGAATGTACAAGTCAGTCAACGCAGGTAAAGAGATTTAAAGATACAACTACTATTGCGATAGCGATAGCCTATTGCAACATACTATTGCGATAGCGATATCGATAGCGATATTCTATTGCGATCAACTATTGCAATACTATTGCAATAGTATTTTCTTCTTTACTTGTCTCATTTGAAGTCATTTTCCAAATGAATATATAGTTTATAGGAATCAAAACAAGTTGAAGTAGTTTCAGTCTCTTTTAATAACTGACTAGAAACTTAAAACCCTGATCAAATAAATAGTTAAAACATGAAATTAAACTCAATGAAGCTGCAAGTCTGCACCCAATTATCCTGTATTTTGCGCTGCATATTTACCAACTGAAGTCAATTACTAAACTATCGATAGGTACACATACTATCGATGCATCGATTAATTGCTATCGGAGACTCAACAATTGCAATCCATCGATAGTTCGAAGCATCGTTACAGCCCTATTAGGAATGTTGCAAATGGGGGCACCACAGACTCATGTTGCAAGAACACTGAACTGTACCCATAACGTTATTAAAGCAACGTGGTAATTTCAGTATGTTTTGCATTAGCAAACATATATAATATATGTTATAAGAATATCTTCCTTACATGCACCCCGAGGAGATCCGGGTTAGAATGAACCTTCAGTAACCCATGCTTGTCGTAAGAGGCGACTAACGGGATCGGGTAGTCAGGCTCGCTGGCTTAGTTGACACATGTCATCGGTTCCCAATCGCGCAGATCGATGCTCATGCTGTTGATCACTGGATTGTCTGGTGTAGACTCGATTATTTACAGACCGCCGCCATATAGCTGGAATATTGCTGAGTGAGGTGTAAAACTAAACTCACTCACTCACTCACACACTCTTCCTTACATGCATTGATAAACGTTTAGCAGTTTGACTTGTACACATATACAAAACATATAAGGTTGAAAGTTCAGTATTTACATGCCGATGATTTAACCCACCAGAGCTTCTGATCATGAGCAGCACGCACATTGAAATCAGCATGAATGACGCCACAACATGATTGTTTTCATAGCGTCATCAAATTTGTTAGTGACGTATGCACATTATGTGATGTTAAATAGCCATATATGGAATACGTAACGTAAAATACATCAGTCATTATTATAATGCGACTGTAGGAGACAGGAAAGGGAACAAGGTTGCATATTCCTGACCAGATGATCACATAGATGTGCTCAGGTCATGTATAAGGTCTTATAACGTCTTAATGTAAAATACCCCGTTATATATACTGTATACTGTATCTTCCCAACATATTTACAGTTTTACAAGTTATTACAACAAATGGATTTGGTATTCAATGTCTTCAAAAAAGCATGAGCGATTACTTTCTTAAGGTTACTTGATGTATTCTTTTTTCTTTTGAAGTTCTTTTCTTTCTTTTGGACCATAACGTAAAGTACCAAAGAATTGGCGACAATGGAATTTCATTACGATTTGACTAATATCCCCAAATATTAGGTTAAATGACCATCTCACAGTAAAGTTCAGCATGATGCATGGAAAGATCAATACTGTTATCAATAGTGTTATTTCTGAAGCAACAAATATATACACCGTCACTGGCGGCATGCAACTTTTGCTCAAAATGTGATGTTATACATATCGTAAGAATATTTTGTGTATTATATAAATGGTAATGGTAAATTTACACAGAATACCCAATGTGTCTTTGTTTCCAAATTAACTTTTGTGAAGCAGTTTAATACTTTTGCACTTACAATCATGCGACAACGCAATAAAGGAAATGCGCACGTTGAGTGAGAGTGAGTGTCACGTGTTATCAAGGCCAGCTCACTCTCCAGACCGTAAGCCCACAGAGCACCTTTGGCATATCACGGACAGACAAATTCAATGGCGACAACACCATCCCAACATCCCAACATGAACTCATTGCGACTTTCCATGAAGAATGGCGACGCATCCCACCTGACGTTATCAGGCGACTGACGAATTCAGTGCGTATGAGAGTGTTTTCCTGCATTCAAGTCAATGGAGGTCACACGATGCTAGGGTGACACACATCACCACCTATGGTCATGTTGTGCCGTGCTGACCATTTGGACATGCACTGATAAACTGTTTTGTGTACTCCTCATATACATTACCAGCCATATGTATTTCACTGTTCATTGTATTGTTATGACTGTTCGCACAGGGCTGTTGCACATTATTGATGTTTACAATACCGTATATTATTTTATTTTCATTGAAGTCATTTATTTCCCATTTCCATGTTACAAATACAGGATCGCTTGTTCGATAAGCATTTGAAAGAAATATCATGTACAATTTGTGGGACATTAACATTTCACTGCAGAATTATTACAGATGCCGTCTACATGCAGCATAAAATACAATGGTAAGGTAGAAACAACATGGGCGTAAACGTTTGATCCGTATTACAAATAGCCGTAATCTGTTACAAAAAGTAAATACTATTGTTGCAACAGACGCAAGCCCTGGAATCTTAAATAGTCCACTTTCATATCAGACTTTGTAATTCTACAAAAATTGCAGAGTCTGTCCTCATTCATTAGATCATTAATATAAACTATACCTTTTTCGAAGTACTCTGAATAAAATACTGGTTTTCCATCAATTGTTATATTATTATTCCACCAAATGGATTGAGCAAGTACATCGGAAGTTTGTTCTACATTTTCATAATGTTTAGTGAGATAATCCACCAAGTCTTGGAGTACATCCCCCCCAGAATATATTTGAGACATATGGTAAAACATTTCTCTTTATAAAGACAGGGTCTGCCAACAAAATGCTTTCAATGGATGGAAAATCTTTTAATAAAATTTATTAAATTAATGTATTTATATTTTTGCGGATTTTGCAAGATTTTCTTTATCCAGTTCAATTTGTGAGCCGAAATAGTATGTGGTAAGACAGGTGATTTAGTTTGGGAAGTAGTAGAGATTTTAGAATGACATTCCTCCGCATAGGAGTTAAATTTCTAATTGACCACATTCTCATTTCCTTTTCAGTTGAAGTGAGTTTATTTTAATAATTCAGGTCTTGCATATTTTCTAGGTCTATATCAAAATCAATACCCAGAAGTTTAAATTTTGTGTGATTCCAGTCTAAATTCATATGCTTGCACAGTTTTATCCGAGATCTTTTTTTGGAGCAAATCCAAATTAATTTCGCCTTTTCAGTATTCACTTTGAGTCCTGAAAAAATTAAAATGTTGAAAACTGCTTGTAATTCCTTTTCTGATCCATTCAGGGTTAAGGTAGTGCCATCTGCAAATTGCTCTAAAATATGTTCTATATTGCCCATTCTTACACTTTTATAGGACTTATGTAATTTTAATTATAACCCCATTGACGCCTTATGAGTTGTTCTTTATCTTTAGTAAAATGTACATCTTGCAGGTAAAAGATATTTGCGTTTCTTTTCCTGAGGAACCTAAATACCTGTTCTCTCTTGAAAGAGTTATTCAAGCCTCTGCAGTTTCTGGACAGTATTTTAATATGTTCTTTACTATCCATTTTCATAATAATTTTTCCTTGGTATGTTTGAGTGCACATGACTTTTATTCCTGTAGATATCCTGGCAAATGTTTGTTGGTAATATGGAAAGGGTATTTTCATCAAAAAATGTTTGTGAGCGTTATCACTTAAATCAAAAGGTGGTTTTCCTCATGGCAGTTACGAGAGAATAAGATTCAGCAAAAATAATACGGTATATTATGGTCATTTATGTTTTGTAGTTTTTTTCGCTATAGAGTTTCAAATCGGCTGCAAGTTTCTTTTGGACGTTGGTATACTTAGCAACAAAGTCAGTTGCACTCTTTGTGAAAGCGTATCTCCTGCTTACAAGCGAAGTGCAAGAAATGTTTTGTCACCAGATTTTGACCTGTATGTTCTGTTCGACCGTCCTGATTAATTTAATCTGCAAGTCATTCAAACTCGTGAACACTGGGTCCGTCTCCCCATCAGCGTAAATATGCATGTGCTTAACGTACTGTGAGTAGATATGAAAGATAACATGTTGAGCGGCATGCTTGAATGTCGTAATGTAGCATGTGTGGAAGATACGACAAATTATACCTCCGTTGGTGTCACTATATGTAACGCACTTCAATAAACTTTATTTGGATCAAGGACAGTCATGCTTTTTTCTGAACTGCTTTATTGAGAGTTGACTGCAATGCAATCTTAATCATAACATCACATGTTACCTTGTGTAAAAATACATATTTATATTGATTACTCATAAGGTAAAAGAATATCTAACCAGTGTCATATATGTCATATGTGTACATGTGAACACAAATCACTTTTACCCAGTAACCACTGTTTCTGTATTTCTTCGTTTGTGACGTCATTAAACAATTGAACGTGACGTCAATGAAGAGGGCCGTCAAACTTGCTTACCATGAAAACTGTCCACAAATGCACTTGAATAAAATGGATAATAAAGAAACAATTACACTTGCAAGTGTGCCATACGACTAATACGAAACCCGTGAAAATTGTGCACACAATTTCACACTCGTTTCGTATATCACGCTTGCTTGTGTAACAGTTTCTCAATATAAAACGGATGCATTCTTGCATTTTCACTTTGTATCACACAACACTTGACCGAGCCCACCAAACAGACTTAAATAAGCAAGCATGCAGACTTACAAGAAATCAGTTAACAATGCAGTCAGGTAGACAAACAAGGATGCTCACCGGCTTCCATGAAGACTACCATACAGCCATAGAGACAACCAGTCACATGTGTATATATACAGACAACCATTCAGTCACATGTGTACTCCTAAAGACAACCATTCAGTCACATGTGTACTCCTACAGACAACCATTCAGTTACATGTGTACTCCTACAAACAACTATTCAGTCACATGTGTTCTCCTACAAACAACCATTCAGTCACATGTGTACTCCTACAAACAACCATTCAGTCACATGTGAACTTCTACAAACAACCATTCAGTCACATGTGTACTCCTACAAACAACCATTCAGTAACATGTGTACTCCTACAAACACCCATTCGGTCACATGTGTACTCATACAGACAACCATTCAGTCACATGTGCACTCCCACAGACAGCCATTCAGTCAAATGTGTAATCCTAAAGACAACCATTCAGTCACAAGTGTACTCCTATAGACAACCATTCAGTCACATGTGTACTCCTACAAACAACCATTCAGTCACATGTGTACTCCTATAGACAACCATTCAGTCGCATGTGTACTCCTAAAGACAACCATTCTGTCACATGTGTACTCATACAGACAACCATTCAGTCACATGAGTACTCCTACAAACAACCATTCAGTCACAAGTGTACTCCTACAAACAACCATTGAGTCACATGTGCATTCCTACAAACAACCATTCAGTCACATGTGTACTCATACAAACAACCATTCAATAACATGTGTACTCATACAAACAACCATTCAGTAACATGTGTACTCTTACGAACAACCATTCAGTAACATTTGTACTCCTACAAACAACCATTGAGTCACATGTGTAGTCCTACAAACAACCATTCAGTCACATGTGTACTCATACAAACAACCATTGAATCACATATGTAGTCCTACAAACAACCATTCAGTCACATGTGTACTCATACAGACAACCATTCAGTCACATGTGAACTCCTACAAACAACCATTCAGTCACATGTGTACTCCTACAAACAACCATTCAGTAACATGTGTACTCCTACAAACAACCATTCAGTCACATGTGTACTCATACAGACAAAAATTCAGTCACATGTGCACTCCTACAGAAAGCCATTCAGTCAAATGTGTAATCCTAAAGACAACCATTCAGTCACATGTGTACTCCTACAGACAACCATTCAGTCACATGTGTACTCCTACAGAAAGCCATTCAGTCAAATGTGTAATCCTAAAGACAACCATTCAGTCACATGTGTACTCCTACAAACAACCATTCAGTCACATGTGTACTCCTACAGACAACCATTCAGTCGCATGTGTACTCCTAAAGACAACCATTCAGTCACATGTGTACTCCTACAAACAACCATTCAGTCACATGTGCATTCCTACAAACAACCATTCAGTCACAGGTGTAGTCTTACAAACAACCATTCAGTCACATGTGTACTCATACAGACAACCATTCAGTCACATGTGTACTCATACAAACAACCATTCAGTAACATGTGTACTCATACAAACAACCATTGTGTCACATGTGTAGTCCTACAAACAACCATTCAGTCACATGTGTACTCATACAGACAACCATTCAGTCACATGTGCACTCCTACTGACAACCATTCAGTCACATGTGTACTCCTACAGACAACCATTCAGTCACATGTGTAGTCCTACAGACAACCATTCAGTCACATGTGTACTCCTATAGACAACCATTCAGTCACATGTGTACTCCTACAGACAACCATTCAGTCACATGTGTAGTCCTACAGACAACCATTCAGTCACATGTGTAGTCCTATAGACAACCATGCAGAAACATGTGTACTCCTACAGGCAACCATTCAGTCACATGTGTAGTCCTACAGACAACCATTCAGTCACATGTATACTCCTACAGACAACCATTCAGTCACATGTGTACTCCTACAGACAACCATTCAGTAACATGTATACTCCCGCTGAAAACCATTCAGTTACATGGGTAATCCTACAGACAACCATTCAGTTACATGTGTACTCCTGCAACCAACCATTCAGTTACATGTGTACTCCTAAAGATTAGCTTTAAATTACATGTGTACTCCTACAAACATCAATTCAGTCACATGCGTACTCCTACACACAACCATTCAGTAACATGTGTACTCATACAGACAACCATTCAATTACATGCGTACTCCTACACACAACCATTCAGTCACATGTGTACTCCTACAAACAACCATTCAGTCACATGTGTACTCCTACAGAGACAACCATTGTCAGATGTGTACTCCTACAGACAACCATTCAGTCATCTGTGTACTCCTATAGACAACCATTCAGTCACACGTGTACTCCTTCAGACTACCATGCAGTCACATGTGTACTCCTACAGACAACCATTCAGTCACATCTGTACTCCTACAGACAACCATTCAGTCGCATCTGTACTCCTACAGACAACCATTCAGTAACATGTGTACTCCTACAGACAACCATGCAGTCACATGTGTACTCCTACAGACAACCATTCAGTCACATGTGTACTCATACAGACAACCATTCAGTCACATGTGTACTCCTACAGACAACCATTCAGTCACATTTGTACTCCTACAGACAACCATTCAGTCACATGTGTACTCCTATAGACAACCATTCAGTCACATGTGTATTCCTAAAGACAACCATTCAGTCACATGTGTACTCCTACAGACAACCATTCAGTCACATGTGTACTCCTACAGACAACCATTCAGTCACATGTGTATTCCTTAAGACAACCATTCAGTCACATGTGTACTCCTACAGACAACCATTCAGTCACATGTGTACTCCTATAGAAAGCCATTCAGTCACATGTGTACTCCTACAGACAACCATTCAGTCAAATGTGTACTCCTACAGACAACCATTCAGTCACATGTGTACTCCTACAGACAACCATTCAGTTACATGGGTACTCCTACAGACAACCATTCAGTCACATGTGTATTCCTAAAGACAACTATTCAGTCACAAGTGTACTCCTATAGACAACCATTCAGTCACATGTGTACACCTACAGACAACCATTCAGTCACATGTGTACTCCTACAGACAACCATTCAGTCACATGTGTACTCCTATAGACAGCCATTCAGTCACATGTGTATTCCTACAGACAACCATTCAGTCACGTGTGTACTCCTACAGACAACTATTCAGTCACATGTGTACTACTACAGACAACCATTCAGTCACATGTGTACTCCTATAGACAACCATTCAGTCACAAGTTTACTCCTACAGACAACCATTCAGTCACATGTGTACTCCTACAGACAACCATTCAGTCACATGTGTACTCCTACAAACAACCATTCAGTCACATGTGTACTCCTACAGAAAACCATTTGTCACATGTGTACTCCTACAGACAGCCATTCAGTCACATGTGTACTCCTACAGACAACCATTCAGTCACATGTGTACTCCTACAGACAACCATTCAGTCACATGTGTACTCCTACAGACAACCATTCAGTCACATGTGTACTCCTATAGACAACCATTCAGTCACATGTGTACTCCTATAGACAACCATTCAGTCACATGTGTACTCCTACAGACAACCATTCAGTCACATGTGTACTCCTACAGACAACCATGCAGTCACATGTGTATTCCTATAGACAACCATTCAGTCACATGTGTACTCCTATAGACAACCATTCAGTCACATGTGTACTCCTACAGACAACCATGCAGTCACATGTGTACTCCTACAGACAACCATGCAGTCACATGTGTACTCCTATAGACAACCATTCAGTCACATGTGTACTCCTATAGACAACCATTCAGTCACATGTGTACTCCTACAGACAACCATTCAGTCACATGTGTACTCCTACAGACAACCATGCAGTCACATGTGTATTCCTATAGACAACCATTCAGTCACATGTGTACTCCTACAGACAACCATTCAGTCACATGTGTACTCCTACAGACAACCATTCAGTCACTCCTGTACTCCTACAGACAAACATTCAGTCACATCTGTACTCCTACAGACAACCATTCAGTCGAATCTGTACTCCTACAGACAACCATTCAGTAACATGTGTACTCCTACAGACAACTATTCAGTCGCATCTGTACTCCTACAGACAACCATTCAGTCGCATCTGTACTCCTACAGACAACCATTCAGTCACATCTGTACTCCTACAGACAACCATTCAGTCACATCTGTACTCCTACAGACAACCATTCAGTCACATCTGTACTCCTACAGACAACCATTCAGTCGCATCTGTACTCCTACAGACAACCATTCAGTCACATGTGTACTCCTACAGACAACCATTCAGTCACATCTGTACTCCTACAGAGAACCATTCAGTCACATGTGTACTCCTACAGACAACCATCCAGTCACATGTGTACTCCTACAGACAACCATTCAGTCACATCTGTACTCCTACAGACAACCATTCAGTCGAATCTGTACTCCTACAGACAACCATTCAGTCACATCTGTACTCCTACAGACAACCATTCAGTCACATGTGTACTCCTACAGACAACCATTCAGTCACATCTGTACTCCTACAGACAACCATTCAGTCACATGTGTACTCCTGCAGACAACCATTCAGTTACATCTGTACTCATACAGACAACCATTCAGTCACACGTGTGCTCCTTCAGACTACCATGCAGTCACATGTGTACTCCTACAGACATCCATTCAATCACGTGTGCACTCCTTCAGACAACCATTCAGTCACATGTGTACTCCTACAGACAACCATTCAGTCACATGTGTACTCCTACAGACATCCATTCAGTCACATGTGTACTCCTATAGAAAGCTATTCAGTCACATGCGTACTCCTATAGACAACCATTCAGTCAAATGTGTACTCCTACAGACAACCATTCAGTCACATGTGTACTCCTACAGACAACCATTCAGTCACATGTGTACTCCTACAGACAACCATTCAGTCACATGTGTATTCCTAAAGACAACCATTCAGTCACATGTGTACTCCTACAGACAACCATTCAGTCACATGTGTACTCCTACAGACAACCATTCAGTCACATGTGTATTCCTAAAGACATGTCACATGTGTACTCCTACAGACAAACATTCAGTCACATGTGTACTCCTACAGACAATCCTTCAGTCACATGTGTATTCCTAAAGACATGTCACATGTGTACTCCTACAGACAACCATTCAGTCACATCTGTACTCCTACAGACAACCATTCAGTCGAATCTGTACTCCTACAGACAACCATTCAGTAACATGTGTACTCCTACAGAGAACCATTCAGTCACATCTGTACTCCTACAGACAACCATTCAGTCGCATCTGTACTCCTACAGACAAACATTCAGTCACATCTGTACTCCTACAGACAACCATTCAGTCACATCTGTACTCCTACAGACAACCATTCAGTCACATCTGTACTCCTACAGACAACCATTCAGTCACATCTGTACTCCTACAGACAACCATTCAGTCACATGTGTACTCCTACAGACAACCATTCAGTCACATGTGTACTCCTACAGACAACCATTCAGTCACATGTGTACTCCTACAGACAACCATTCAGTCACATGTGTACTCCTACAGACAACCATTCAGTCACATGTGTACTCCTACAGACAACCATTCAGTCACATGTGTACTCCTACAGACAACCATTCAGTCACATGTGTACTCCTACAGACAACCATTCAGTCACATGTGTACTCCTACAGACAACCATTCAGTCACATGTGTACTCCTACAGACAACCATTCAGTCACATGTGTACTCCTACAGACAACCATTCAGTCACATGTGTACTCCTACAGACAACCATTCAGTCACATGTGTGTACTCCTACAGACAACCATTCAGTCACATGTGTACTCCTACAGACAACCATTCAGTCACATGTGTACTTCTCTACAGAAGAACCATTCAGTCACATGTGTACTCCTATAGACAACCATTCAGTCACATGTGTACTCCTACAGACAACCATTCAGTCACATGTGTACTCCTACAGACAGCCATTCAGTCACATGTGTACTCCTACAGACAACCATTCAGTCACATGTGTACTCCTACAGAGAACCATTCAGTCACATGTGTACTCCTACAGACAACCATTCAGTCACATGTGTACTCCTACAGACAACCATTCAGTCACATCTGTACTCCTACAGACAACCATTCAGTCACATCTGTACTCCTACAGACAAACATTCAGTCACATCTGTACTCCTACAGACAACCATTCAGTCACATCTGTACTCCTACAGACAACCATTCAGTCGAATCTGTAACACAGACAACCATTCAGTCGCATCATGTGTACTCCTACAGACAACCATTCAGTCACATGTGTACTCCTACAGACAACCATTCAGTCACATCTGTACTCCTACAGACAACCATTCAGTCACATGTGTACTCCTACAGACAACCATTCAGTTACATCTGTACTCCTACAGACAACCATTCAGTCACACGTGTGCTCCTTCAGACTACCATGCAGTCACATGTGTACTCCTACAAACAACCATTCAGTCACATGTGTACTCCTACAGACATCCATTCAGTCACATGTGTACTCCTATAGAAAGCTATTCAGTCACATGTGTACTCCTATAGACAACCATTCAGTCAAATGTGTACTCCTACAGACAACCATTCAGTCACATGTGTACTCCTACAGACAACCATTCAGTCACATGTGTACTCCTACAGACAACCATTCAGTCACATGTGTATTCCTAAAGACAACCATTCAGTCACATGTGTACTCCTACAGACAACCATTCAGTCACATGTGTACTCCTACAGACAACCATTCAGTCACATGTGTATTCCTAAAGACATGTCACATGTTTACTCCTACAGACAACCATTCAGTCACATGTGTACTCATACAGACAACCATTCAGTCACATGTGTACTCCTACAGACAACCATTCAGTCACATGTGTACTCCTACAGACAACCATTCAGTCACATCTGTACTCCTATAGACAACCATTCAGTCACATCTGTACTCCTACAGACAACCATTCAGTCACATCTGTACTCCTACAGACAACCATTCAGTCGCATCTGTACTCCTGCAGACAACCATTCAGTCACATCTGTACTCCTACAGACAACCATTCAGTCACATCTGTACTCCTACAGAC
Source organism: Haliotis rubra (assembly GCF_003918875.1). Classification (NCBI taxonomy): domain Eukaryota; kingdom Metazoa; phylum Mollusca; class Gastropoda; order Lepetellida; family Haliotidae; genus Haliotis; species Haliotis rubra. The sequence goes on along the minus strand of NW_025767141.1, from coordinate 67,395 downwards.
AACCATTCAGTCACATCTGTACTCCTACAGACAACCATTCAGTCACATGTGTACTCCTACAGACAACCATTCAGTCACATGTGTACTCCTACAGACAACCATTCAGTCACATGTGTACTCCTACAGACAACCATTCAGTCACATGTGTACTCCTACAGACAACCATTCAGTCACATGTGTGCTCCTACAGAACAACCATTCAGTATCAAGACAGACCATTCAGTCACATGTGTACTCCTACAGACAACCATTCAGTCACATGTGTACTCCTATAGACAACCATTCAGTCACATGTGTACTCCTACAGAGAACCATTCAGTCACATGTGTACTCCTACAGACAACCATTCAGTCACATGTGTACTCTTACAGACAACCATTCAGTCAAATGTGTACTCCTACAGAGAACCATTCAGTCACATGTGTACTCCTATAGAAAGCCATTCAGTCACATGTGTACTCCTACAGACAACCATTCAGTCACATGTGTACTCCTACAGAGAACCATTCAGTCACATGTGTACTCCTATAGAAAGCCATTCAGTCACATGTGTACTCCTACAGACAACCATTCAGTCACATGTGTACTCCTACAGAGAACCATTCAGTCACATGTGTACTCCTATAGAAAGTCACATGTGTATTCAGTCACATGTGTACTCCTACAGACAACCATTCAGTCACATGTGTACTCCTACAGAGAACCATTCAGTCACATGTGTATTCCTATAGAAATCCATTCAGTCACATGTGTACTCCTATAGACAACCATTCAGTCACATGTGTACTCCTACAGACAACCATTCAGTCACATGTGTACTCCTACAGAGAACCATTCAGTCACATGTGTACTCCTATAGAAAGCCATTCAGTCACATGTGTACTCCTAAAGACAACCATTCAGTCATGCAGGAAACCCTGCAGCAATGCAGTCAACTATGCAGTCATATAGATATTCAATCCCGGTCAGCCTGAAAGCTTTTGATACACGATATTATACTGCATAACAAGGTCTTGCTGGCCGGTAACCATGGAAGAATGGAAGGATGTCCGTAAGAGAATGGTTCAGTGCCTTTCAAATATTGCAATCTAAGAACAGTTGGTGCTATTGATTTTGATGCCCACCATAGCCTAAGTAGTCTTAAATTAATAAATTACAATTACAACAGTCCTTCAATTATTTACATAATCACACCAATGTATTATCATTATACATTACGGAACCTTGTCAGTCACAGTCTATAAACATCTGCAACATTTAACATATCTATTAATGTTGTATAGTTTTATGTTATGGTGCTAATGTATTTTATCACTCCATTTTATGGGGTGGTGGGGTAGCCTCGTGGTTAAAGCGATCGCTTGTCATGCCAAGACAATGTGTACAGCACATATGTGGTGTCCCGCACCATGATATTGCTGAAATATTGCTAAAACGGCGTCAAACTAACCTCAGTCACTTACTCACTCAGTGAGTTTTATTTTATGGACACTGCGTTTACGTCATTCTGAACTGACGGATGGTTGTGGTTACTGCTCACTCTTAAGACGATGTCATCTGATGCAGGACCAGTCCCAAAATAGATTGTGTCAGGGCAGCGCCAAGAAATCTCGTTTCCTGTGACTAGTTTGTGTTTAAAACTTCTCACACACGGATATCTAAAACCACGACGAGCAGGGATGTACAGATGTTCGAGCGCCTTGTTGTATAGTGTTTTGGATTGACGCATTGTCAAGGGGTAAATTCATAGAAATCACAAGTATTCTCTGGACACGACGCTTTTCATGTTTTAAATTGCATTGTTGTTTAATGTCGCACTCAACAATACTCCAGCTATACAGCGACTGCTGGTAAATAATGCGTCTTGGTCAGATCATCCAGTGATTGATATTGTGAGCAGCGACTGGCGCCTTCAGGGTAGGAACACACATCCACTCACTCACACACGCTCACGCACCTTACGTAATCAGTTACTTTGAGTATCTTGAATGTTCCATTTAAAATCACAAAAAATATTACAAAATTATTTTAATAGTGTTACCTGTACCATTTACTTACAGTACCACAAACGGAGACGATTATAAAATTCAGTTTACAAAATATGGTTACCCCTCGTCGGCACCCTCACCTGCCAAAGCTTTTTGCGTCAGCCTCCCCATGGGGCGGAGCTTTAGCACATACTGAACGGTCGGAGACAGATCTGGCCACATCTCGAGTCGTTCGTTAACCAGCACATTCAGACAGGTTCGTACTTTTCAGAACTTTACTACAACATTTAACTTGGTCTTTATACATCAGTGCTGATTAATGACAATTTTCCTTTTCAGTCGTAGGGCATATAAAGTTGCCACCCTCACTGTCCGCTGAATATGCTTCTGACTGACTGACGGTCACAAGCCACTACTTTGTCGTTTGCCTTTGCGCAATAGCACTTTTGATATTTTGAAATTGTAATGGCAAATTCAACCGTCATCACCTATATCTGGTTTTCTTTTGCAGAATGCTTGCCCTTCGACTTGCCGTGTTCGCCATCTTCTTCTGTGGGATCTGTGGTTTCCCCAGGTATATCAAGACATTCACCAGACACGATCAGGATTCTAATTAGGCTTGTCTTATGGGCGACTAACGGGATCGTGTGGTGAGGATCACTGCGTATCAAAGTTGCGTAGATCGATGCTCATGCTGTTGATCACTGGATTGTCTGGTCCAGTCTCGATTATTTACAAACCGCTGCAATATAGCTGCAATATTGCTGAATGCAGCCTTAAACAACAAACAAACAAGGAAAACAAACTGTTACAATTGTTTTAATGATACTAAACATCACCAAGTTAGAAACCAATTTTGACTCCCTCGATTCACTATCTGTCTCTTCTTGAAGGCTCCTTTCTTATCTGCTTACCCGCTGCAACCCTCCTGAGGAGCTGGTGGGGAAATTCTGTGCTGCTACCGATGACAACGACCTCAACCATGACGGCAGAGTGACCTTCAGTGACGCGGGCAAAGATTACCTGAATTACAACTACGACGGTAAGTTTCGTTTAGCCATCGACCGAAACCAAAAGAGATGCGATGGGGGCAGGGGAACCCCTTTGAAGAAAAACACTCCGTAAAATAACTGTATGTCAGTGTACCTTTTAGCCCTCCGGAAAGTGAGAATGTTACCGGATATGACGTGACTTATCACGTGATCAAGTACCAAAGATGGCGGAAATATGAGACAATGGTGAAGCCATTTGAGGCTGATATCTAACGATGTTGATGTTTTGCCTTTACTTTGTACTGTCGGTTCTTAATAATCTATGATATCATATTGAAGCTCGTGTCAAATAGAGGCGGTGGCTTAGTCATCCCGAAGACCCTGGTTTGATTTCCCACATAGCTAGTCTACAATGTACAAACTCACTTACTAATGTTAAATAATCAGGTAAACATTCCTTGAAACGTCTGACATAAGTCTGATAACATGTTTTATCGTTACTTCTATATTTTGTGTTTGGTTTAGATATCGCAAAGATTTCTCAATTGTACAGACCTTGTGAATATATCCCGCCTTAAACTGAAGACTTGATATACTGGTCAATTTATAAACTTTTGTTGAAACAGACAACTTGCATTTTCATAGTAGTTTATAATATACAGTACAACCAGAAATTATTGAGAATTTAGGATTGTAATTTTTTATATATTTTTTCACTCATTACTCACGTATTAAATGTGAATATTAGCAGAACATAACTCCAGATTCAAAGACAGGTGAACAGTTAGTATTTTGTCAAGTCACCATGGGCAGCAATGCAGGCTTCAATGCGGCGGGGCATACTACTGATCAAAGAAGTTAGAAAGACGTGGTCCATGCTGTCCCAATATCGGACCATCCCTTCTTTCATTTCAGCAATATTTGTCAGTTTTTTCTTATTGATACTTTCCTTCATAAGTCCCCAAACATTTTGTATTGGATTTAGGTCAGGGCTATAGCTTGGGCAATCTAATAATGTCATATTTCGGGTCCAAAACCGGGCCTGTGAATGCTTTAAACGATGCTTTGGGTCGTTGTCCCGCTGGAAAATGCAAAACTTTCCATAGAACATGTGTGCAGATGGAAGTAAATGTCCCTCGAAAATATCTGTGTACCGCTCAGTGAACATATTCCCTTCAAATACACAGAGGGGCGTTGCCCCTAACACAGATATGCCACCCCACACGTTAGGTTTCAGACTTTACTTTGGGCGCTGATACAAAGGGTTTTCAGTTTGTTTGGTCCAGAATTTCAGTGTATTAGGAAACATCTGAGAAAATCACATTTTCCCAGTTAAAGTTTCTATTCTGTAAGCACCAGTTGAACCTTCGCGGCTTTTGTTCAGGTTTCATCATCTGTGATGGAATTCCTCGACTTTTCTGCCAACCCATTGCATGCAGCTCAGTTCTAATTGTCTCCTTAAAGACAGCCACAGTTCCTCTATCAATCATTTCCAGCCTTAAGTTTTCTAAACTCCTTCGTTTGTTTTTTGAACCACGAATACAAAGCCACCTCCTGTCACCGACAGTCAATCTTCTGGGCCTCCCTGCGCCTCCCTGGTGCTCAATGACATATCCAATTAATATATTTTTCAAAACACGATAAACAGTGGACAAAGGGATGCTTGTTCTACTTGAAATCACTTTAGCTGATCTGATGTCCTTGTTATAATACTCTAAAATCAACTTCCTCTTCTCTAAATCATCCATACTGAGGATCACTGAAAATGTCGTCTGCTAGCAAGTAAACAAAGGGGGATAACCCTTCACAAACTAATGAAAAAGGATTAACGGAGTTGTCTCTCTTGAATGAAACCAAGCACTTGATAGCTTGTCAAGGTTGTTTATGCTAGAAATCCAATAAAACATATTCTTAAAATTCTCAATAATTTCTGATCATACTATAATTCGGCTAAAAATATTGTCACATCTTAAATATCAAGATGTCAACAGGCTGCACATAGAAAAGGAAAATATTTGTGTTTCATTTAATTTCGGTAGGATCTTGCGTTGTAAAGATTGCCTCTTAGCATATGTTGATAGCTAAAGAACAGTAATATTTATTTTATCTTTGAATTTTGAAACTTTCTTTGGTTTATATTTGAATATGATCTTAAGAATAGGAAGACTGATGCTAATGATGATGGTGATGATGATCTTGATGGCGATAACAGAACCCGAAGAACCAAACAACTGTGTCATACGTTTTCTGTGAAAAACATTGTATTTTTCAATTTAACCTACAGATGACATTTGTGTCAGGAAAGAGTGGGAGGTCGTGACCAGGCTTCTGTGTCGGTACGGCTTCTCCGAAGAGTACAGCAGATACATGGCCAGATCTTTTGCCGCAAACGCAGGCGGATTTCTTACTTTCAGTAAGATATATTTTCAAAATGTGTATCCTTCCGTTTTTACTTGACTTCCCGAGATAACTGACGATAAATGTCCAACATCCACTTAAACAGTCAGTCAACCTCCTTGCCTCAGGAAGATGTTGGTGGTTTGATGTACCCGAGACAAGATGATGACTGGCTATAAATGTGTAGTTTCCACATAAACATTCAGTCAACCTCCTTGCCTCAGGTAGATGTTGGTGGTTTGATGTACCCGAGACAAGATGATGACTGGCTATAAATGTGTAGTTTCCACATAAACAGCCAGTCAACCTCCTTGCCTCAGGAAGATGCTGGTGGTTTGATGTACCCGAGACAAGATGATGACTGGCTATAAATGTCTAGTTCATACTTTAACAGTCAGTCAACCTCCTTGCCTCAGGAAGATGTTGGTGGTTTGGTGTACCTGAGACAAGATGATGACTGGCTATAAATGTCTCGTTCATACTTTAACAATCAGTCAACCTCCTTGCCTCAGCAAAATGTTGGTGGATCCAGCGGGGGATATTTGACATTTGAATTACTCAATGATGGGGTGCCTATGACAACAGTATTTCTATGAAGAAAAGGCTGAATGGAATTATAACAGGGATCAAAAAGTACAACAGCAATCTCTTGCATTTGTATCTCTTTTCAGATGTTAGCAAAGCCGACTTCCTAATGTTGCAGTACACTGTAAGTAAATAGACAACTCTTGCTATTCGACATCGCGAATATTCCAACAAACCAAGTTAACTTATAAATGTAGTCATAGTTATTATGAACTCATATTGGAAGTCATTAAATGTTGTCCGAGTTATGCTCACGCTTCTTGCCAACATCCCTCTCCAGTACTAGAGTTGCATTTTCATGATGAACACAAACGTCCATATCTAAAACTTCCCAAGTGCCCACAGGCCAAAAGTTAAAATGCTCACTCACTACGTCGGCCAACATCATTTTAGAAAAGCCGTGTGTTTAGTTGAGGGTTGGAATCTCGCTTACAGCCTGTGTAACTTTCTGATTTGATTATGATATGTATATATATCCTTAACTCAATATATATATATATATATATATATATATATATATATATATATATATATATATAATATATATATTATACATTTGATTACAAGCCAAATGACGATCAATATTCATTTCAATCACTCACCTGTCCACAGCGTTTCAAGAACACCTACTGCAGTGATCCTAAGAACAGGGTGAGTCCTGTGGACAAACGCCAGTGTGACGAGGTGGACAAACTGAAGCCAGCGGACATCAAGTGTGCATAAGCAGAATCTACATTCAATTGTGATGTAGAAACGTCAATAAAACTGTTGGTAATAACAAGTGTTTTCTTTTCATAGGGGAAGCTGTAAATGGCTACCATCGTCGGCTAGTTTCTTGACGTGCGGCGGTAAGGCAACCTAGAGGGTTGGGTTATACACAACCCCAACAGAGATAAAACCATAGTTTCTCAGTCACCCAGTGGTAACAGTTAATCATTATTCCTCACAGAAGGGTAAATCTGGGCACATACTTCCAGATTAACACCCATACACTCATACCAGACGGTTCATAGAGACGGTAAATCAAGGCAAAAAAGTCCAGATTAACACCAATACACTCATACCAGACGGTTCATAGAGACGGTAAATCAAGGCAAAAAAGTCCAGATTAACACCAATACACTCATACCAGACGGTTCACAGAGATCTATAATGTTCTTTGAACCATACTGAAAGTGAAAGTGGCCCTAAAAGCATTATTCTGAGTTGGTTCCAAATTAATTTTCAAAGACACATTATGTCAGGTCAATTCCGAAAAGAAAAAACATGGCATAATTCGTAGAAAGTATTTCAATCTGAAAGTTTTTAAATGTTAACGTGATAAAACACAAACAACTTCCATAACAAACCTATTTGTCGGTATGTTCTGCAATACAACTTTGCGATATAAAGCAGCTACATATGCAGATCAGGATCTGTCGTTATTTTTGATATTTCTAAATAATAACACTGCCTCCTTTGCTATGTATGTGAACGACCCTTTCGTCTTGACATTATGAATGACCCAAAGAACAATTACTGTGTGCAGTTAGCTTCCACTGACTATTGGCAACAAATTTGCGATCAGTATTTAATGTTACTCGCAGTTAAAGTTTAGTATTTTGCTTAAGTCTTAACATGAACAAAAGAGAGAAAAAAATCCCCCCAAAACACACGCAGGCACATACATGAAAATTACATCCTCAAATTGTGTCGCAATCATATTTGGACTTAGTAAGCTGACTTAAAGATCAGCCAGATAGTTTTTGGTTGTGTAATACAACATACACGTCGCTGACTAGGCCGTTCAGGGGATGTCTGAATGCAGTCTTATGGTCTCTATGCATAGCTTGTATTTCCTGATGAGATGTATTTTACAAGTATTTCTTTACCCTCTCGTAACCCGCTTAAATACTTCGAACTATCCGAAATTCGAGAAAACAGAAATTAAATGAAGAACGAAAGAATACGGGACATTTTCATCCACACAAACCTTATCAAAGTTCGACACAAGGGTGTTTGACTGTACTATAATGAAATACTCATAATTATCGACGGTGTGTAGCTCAGAGAGAACATTTCTCAGTTTATGTTGAAAATGTAATGTCAACAATCAAATATATACAAATTTAACTTGTTTGTTTCGAAACGAACTTTTTCCCGGATTCGATTCCGAGCATGGGTGCAATGTGCAAAGCCAATTTCTGGTGTACCCCGCCATGATATTGCTGGAATGTTGCTAAAAGCGGCATAATCCTTAACTCACTGCCTCACTCACTTTGTCGTAATGGTATTGATCTGAAAAAATATAATTAAACCCTTCATCACACCACAGGTCCTTGCAATGCGCTAAGTAAAAGTACATACTATTATCTGCAACAAAACTTTTCAAAATACTGCCCTGTCATCTCAACCTTGGAATGTGCACAGTTTTTAACCTGACCTTTCCTTGCTGCTAATACTTAGGCGTGTCCTTGCACCGTCTTGAAGCTGCAAGTCGTTTACTGGGACACTAAGGGATCATCACCTCATAAAATGTGCACTCAGCAGATGGCGTGCATTTATTATAGCACGTGCAAAAATGTCGATAGGAATTCCTGCGAAGAGGACGTCACCAATATCCCATGTTTGAGCTGTGTGTTAACAAGCAATTCCTTTTCATTGTTGCGAGTCAAGTATCTTTTCTGTTAAGTCTAGAAATTCTTTGTTTAGTCCAAGCTTCTTTTTTCAGTGTGACAAGGATTTTACTTAGACGGGTGATTGACGATCTTAATTGTCAGAGAGACCTATTTCAGGGGGGCTCACTTCTTCCTCTCCTTCTTTATGATTGGAAGTTTGAATTAGTTACTCAGATTGTTAGTGGCTGTATCCTCGAGGGGGTTTAAGTACTGTAAAATTATTGCCCTCCTGAGAGGGTCCGTAAGTCCCCAAATATACAAAGTCAATTTAAACGTTCAACTTATTTAATAGTAGAATATGTGTATTTTTAATGTATGGCTAGAAGTGTCTAAATTGCTAACAGCTGAAGTGATGATGCAAATCCAGCTAGGGCCCTTGCAGGTAGCAAATGTATTGTAAGTATGGTGATCCACCTTCAGTTGTTGGCAATCTAGAGCCTGTTTTTATATTGTATTGTCATTTATAGCATAAATATTTTACATTTAATTACTAGTCTTAAATGTTTTCCTGTGATAATCTAGTTTATGTGTTTATTGTTAATTTATAACTTTTTAAGTCACAATATGGCTGAAATATTGCCGATGTGACTATACATTTTAACTCACTCGCTCACTCAGTTCTTCCTCTCCACAAAATAAGGCGAATAAGGACGCGGAGAAGAAAAAGGAGGGGAGAAAAGAGGAGAAGTAGAAGGAGGAGTTGAATTTTGTCCTGATAACGTCATGAACTACAAACACGTTCTGGCAAATAGGAGGCAGTTGTCCAGAAACATATTTTAGGGGTGCTCCTTCTTCCTCGTTACAATAGCCGAGGTTAGTTGCTCTATTGAAGGAGGAGAGGGATTTGGAGAAGAGACGGAGAAGAAGAAGAATAATAATAGAAGAGAAAGGAGAAGTTTGTACTGATAACGTCATGAACTACAAACATGTTCTGGCAAAAAGAAAGAGGCAGTTGTCTAGGAGACATATTTTAGGGGTGCTCCTTCTTCCTCGTTACAATAGCCGAGGTTAGTTGCTCTATAGAAGGAGGAGAGGGATTTGGAGAAGAGAAGGAGAAGAAGAAGATAGATAAGAGAAGAGAAAGGAGAAGTTTGTTCTGATAACGTCATGAACTACAAACTCGTTCTAAGAGAACAGAAAGAGGCCATTGTCTTGTAGTTAAACATGTTATCCTTTCAAAGTAGAAGAATGAAGGTAATTGTTGAGTGGGGATATGTTTTTCAATTAATCCAACAGTATATAAGACCATCCTTGTGATTTTCGCTTCACCCGATTAAATATTCGACTCATCAACATGATATTTGACTCTTTCAAACAGTATGTTCCATTCTATTATTTACAAAGCATTATCGACCTTGCAGTCGGGTATATAGCCAATGGGCCGTGGGACGAAATTCTATAGGGCCCCTAGAAATAGGAGAGTGCTTCAACATACTTGGTGAATACAAGAACTATTTATCAAAATTTTTCCCAGGATGTGCTTGTTAAGAATCAAAACTTTTCTTGCAAAAATAGTTGCACATTAATCATTTAGAGCTCCTGAATGAAGGTACCCCCTGACCGGATTCTGATTACACGGCCTTGACTTAGGCCTGTTGGTAACAGCCTTTTATGGTACTTGTGATATAGTAATGTTGTAGAAACACTAGAAATGTTCTCATAATTTCATAATTAGTCATTATTTGTTAACATTGAAATTTATTGAATTAAAAAATAAAAATTAAATATGTGAATTTCCTTAAAGACATTTTGAAACATCAACTTGATGTAAATGAATGTTCAAAATGTCTTTTGAAAATGATTAACTGATAAAATTGCCTTTCTGGCTTGAGATGCTAAACATAATTGTGCTCTGGACCAAACAAGTTTTGGTGTAAATACAATGCCTTATATTTATAAAAAGGTACAGTTTGTAATTGTTCCCCATTAAAATATCACTTTTCGTAATATCTAGGCCCTCCATTTCTAAAAGCAACAAATTTAGGTTTCTTAAGATTTAATTTTATTCTTGTTTCTTTACTAAGTAATTCAAGGGCATTCATCTTTTTTTTTTCTGCATTTGAATATGCATGTCTGAAAGGGCCCAAAACATCATTAGCAGACATAAGGTCATACACATTATTAAAAACAGCGGAAATAAATATCCCCTTACCACCTTCATGTTGCTTCATTGTACATACATGATTAATAAATATTATAAATATTTGAGGGCTAAAAATGCATCCCTGATGGGTACCCACTTACAAGAAAATTGTTTAGAAAGTCCCTTGGGTGTTCCAAAACAGGCACAAAGTGAATTATACATACAAGTAATATTATTTTTAAAATGTCCATCTTATCCAACCTTACGGAAAGCATGTAAAAATTCATCATGTTTAAGTGTCTCGAAAGCTTTTGAAAAATCAATAAACTCTACCCTGTTTCTTATATGAATATTTCTGTGCGATAGCCTGAAGTGCAAAAATGTGGTCTGTTGTAGAATAGTTTTCCTTGAAAACAGCCTGATCTTTACAAATGATATTATTTAAATAGCACCAAATTTTAATCTTTTATTTAGAATTGATGTAAATAATAAAGGGAGTCAATGAGGGATATACCACGGTAATTATCGGGGTTGTTCTTGTCACCAGATTTTAACAAAGAGCAAAATATGCACTTACCCCACATGGGAGGGAAATAGAGTAGGGACAATGAAACTTCTGACTCCTTTAGAAATTCATGTGCAATTCCATATGGATCAGGGGCTTCACTATTTGGCAAAGACAGAATATTTGTAGATATTTTTTGATCGGAAAATGGTTAGTTTAAAAAAAAATGATTGTTGCTGGTAGGTTGTATAATTGGAGGTAAATGTTCTTGTGTGTTTTGGGGAGTATTAAGGCATAACAGATTTGAGAAGTGATCTATCCATTGTTGCCATGATTGTGATATTGGTTAAAAGTGTTTTCCAAAATAATTTAGTTAGTGCTTGCTGCTACTAATTTATCTTTCTGTTTGTAATCTTTTTTGTTTGAATGTACATTTGAAGAGTGTTCGTTATCTAGTGTTGACGTATCTAGTGTGCCTACATTAAACAGTGTTATGAAAGGAAATAATGAAGAAGAACCTAACATGTAGTCAACAACACTGCAACCGTTATAACTAAGGCATATAAATTGGCCATATAAATCATTACCTAACTACCATTGAAGGCATGAATGCCAAAAGTGCAACATAATTCAGCAAGTATTTTTTAGGAGGAGAATCTACCCTACCTTTATGCCAACAACCCTTGACTTTTAGTTTCCAAACTCCCCCAATGCTAGTCTTATCAGTAAATGTATGGTGACACTTCAGATGGAACTTAGCTGTGCTTTTAGAAGCTCTATTAACTTTCTCAGCTACAGAATGTCCAATGCCATCTAGTTCTTTCCATATTGCAACACATTCACCTTATTTTTGCCCATATTATATCCGTAAATGGACGTAAATCACAGATTTTATTGTCAGTAATGTGACATAAATATTCCACAGCCATGGCCGCGGCCATGTTGTAGTACCGCACAAATAGCTGCTTCCTGTATTCTGATTGGTCAAAAATACCTTGCAACCATGGCGAGTCACTGCTTTAGAATTTTCCATTCTAAGGCTTCTAAATAATTATTGTGCAAGTTATTTAACAAGAAAAGGTTTTTAATAGGCCTGATAAATAACAAACTTAATTATAACACCCTAACTTTGCATTCACCAGAGATGTTCAAGCACTTTGATACAATTTTGAGTGCCGTTAAACAACCAACCAAACAAACAACTAGGATTCGAACTCACCATCACAGTAGCCACCCGTGTCCGTGCAGAAAATGTACTTAACCAATAACCCTGAAAGAGGCTAGATCAGTATTTTACACTTGTTTATTGACAAAGTATTACGGTTATCGTCCATGCAGTCAGGTGATCGTTGCCCCTTCCCTTGCCATGACAAACATGTTGGTTTAGTCGGACCCAGGGAAAAATACGGGTGAGCGTTTTCTGTACTTGTAGGCGATGTCCGTATACTTCACCTGAGAAAAGAGGCAAAGGTTGGGTTTTTAGTTCTACAAAATCCAGTAATTCTGGTTTTCGTTAACTGACTGATAACACTGAGACAGATGATCTCCGAGTGTACAGAATACAGTCTGCATACGGAATTTATACCGGCAAATGATGTGCAAAAGATATATGATAAAAAGGATGTTTATTCCCAAATATATTCAAAGGCCAAAGAGTCAGTGCGCTTAAACTACCTCCAGGAGAAAGTCTTTCAACACAAGGAGCTCCAAACTCTTGTCACAAAACCTTCGGGTAACAACTGTCCTGTACTGAGGCAAATCTTCAAAGCATGAGAAACAGAGCAGTGTGCTTGAATAGTTCTTTTGGTCAGATGTCTCTCTTTCGACGTCGACGCACTGTAACCCACATCCTGTAACACTCAAAACCAACACCCTATACTCTTCACCCTACATCCTACACACCAAACCTTATCCAACTGGTGTCATTGCCATCACTGATTATTGCATTGTAACCCACATCTTCAACCCCACCACCCAACACTCTGCACCCTACATCCTACATGTACATCCTACATCCCAAACCTCATCTCACTGGTGTCATCGCCATCACTGATTCTTGCACTGTGGCCCACATCCTCAACCCCACCAGCCACAACCCGACACCCTACACTCTACATCCTACACCCTACATCCCAAATCCCATCCCACTGGTGTCATCGCCATCACTGATTCTTGCACTGTAGCCCACATCCTCAACCCCACCATCCACCACCCAACACCCCACATCCTACATGTACATCCTACATCCCAAACCCCATCTCACTGGTGTCATTGCCATCACTGATTCTTGCACTGTAACCCACATCCTCAACCCCACCATCCACCACCCAACACTCTGCACCCTACACCCTACATCCTACATGTACATCCTACATCCCAAACTCCATCTCACTGGTGTCATCGCCATCACTGATTATTGCACTGTAGCCCACATCCTCAACCCCACCATCCACAACCCCACATCCTACATGTACATCCTACATCCCAAACCCCATCTCACTGGTGTCATCGCCATCACTGATTCTTGCACTATAACCCACATCATCAACCCCACCACCCGACACCTAACACTCTGCACCCTTCATCCTACATGTACATCCTACACCCCAAACCTCATCTCACTGGTGTCATTGCCATCGCTGATTATTGCATGGGTTCTGTTGTGAGTGTGCTGAAAGACCAGGAACTCGTTCCTCAAGGCGATCGTAGCTCTAAGATGATTGTAACTCCCATATTTTAACATAGGCTTACGACTGTCGTAGCGCTACGATCGCTTTGAGGAACGGGGCCCTGAGCTAAATTAGATGGGAAGTCGTAGGTCATTATTGCTCCACTTTTACATTCTAACATCCATTACCCACAACTCATAGCTACGATCCATGCCCTTATATCTTTCAACTTATGTCCGTTACTGATTTTCGTATCGACCTGTACGAGCTCTATCAGAATGCAAACCACACAGAAACTTTATGAAATTGAAATTTTATTCCCAATTGTTACTGTACACTTAATATGTTCTTAAGAAATACAGTTCGCTCTATCACCATGTATAGTGTAATACAGCACACTTTCGCCCTGAATTATTATAACGTTTAAGCACTTGCGTCCGAGTGCTTTAACGTTATAATAGTTCAGGGCGAAAGTGTGCTTTATTACACTGTATACATGGTGGTAGAGCGAACTGTATGTCTTTTCTAAGATGCCAAATTTAATACTTTCTAAGGATAATTACGATTAATTTAAGGCAGAAAACAACCGACGGTGTCAGTGACCTAAATTAAGAATCCTCGCACAGGGCTAACTGGCGCGCTGTTCTATTGAAGTGACTGCCCCCTACGTTAAGACCTACGTGACCAGAAAAAAACAAATGCTAAACAGTTTGATGACGGGTTACGTTCGGATTAAATATCTTCTCTTAATTATTATAATAACATCTGTGATTAACGTAATTCCATATGGGGCAATATGAACGTCGCATTTCTACTATCAACGTAAGTTTAGATCAGTACATCCAGATGAAGCTGAGTAGTCCAGCGACATTCCACGATTGCATTGTGGGAATGTAAACATTGCGCACGTTACCGTGTCGCTGAAAACTTGAGAGTCGAATTGAGACATTTTAAACGTCGGAAAACCAGTGACGTTAGCTGCGTGAAGCAACTGCAAACCAAGAAACGAGATGCAACGGAACAGTTTACTGTCGGAGGCTGTACGAGGCGATGACAACTGACATGCATCGTGACGTCGCTTACATTGTGACGTAATGCAAAATTGTTCGATTACGAGGGGGCAGACTACAATTCCATTACATTGTGACGTAATGCAAAAAGTGCACATTATCACCGAAGATCTTTCACCGAAGCATCTTAGAATTTTCTATAAGCCAACCCTATTGTTTTCTAGTATTCTATAAGACCAATAAACATGTAAATACGTCTGTGTCGAGTTTACTTTTATAATTCTTTGGTGAGGTCGACACCTGTCGAAACAAGGCGATAAGCATCTCTATCACACACTGAAATGTAGTATCAGAATGCGGTATGACGATATACGGACGTCAATCCTGTCAGTTCTACAAAATCTACCATTCATGTTTCTGTTAACTGCTGTCATACCATGCCCATACTGATGATTTCCGTGTGCTCTGAGTACACTTAATCATGCAGTGTGTCGAGCAAATCCATGCTATGTATTAGAGATCAATGAACGTGGGATAGTCACTGCACAGCAGTGCATAGCTACAGTTTCCTAACTGGGTTAAATATTGTCGAAACGTCATAAATACCTCTTGCATGTATGCCTGTTCTTCTGCATCTTGCAGCACGGCCATGAAGCCCCGGAAAGCTTCACACACTGACACTTTGCCATTACCTTCAGATAAAAATCATTCATTATGTTGTGACTTCTCGTCGTTGTGTTTGTTTTTTTGTTTTTAACGGCACACTCCAAACTATCACAAATAATGACCAGAAAGAAAAGAAAATATAACTGACTTATATGAATTATGCATTTTCTACATTCAAATCTTTGGTGAAACTCAATGTTGAGGCTGTGAAATTCAGTAGTTTGGATGACAACGACTCTGGTATTTGAACCCGCGATCATGTAACTCTTGTACCTCTAAGAGATAGATCGTCTCTTCAACGAATTAAACCTAATCAGAATACTGGATCGTTCCATAATGGTTAAACTATATGACTACCAAAGGCAACAAAATCTATGCAGGGTATCGTATATCCTACCATCCTTATCAAGCAGCTTGAATGCAGCGTCGTCCTTATCCGCAGCGCTGAGCTTGAGGTCTTTGTTGACGTCGACGACGTCGAAGACGCGGCCTGCTACGCCCCTGCTGATGTCATACCGCTTCTTCTCCAACATCGCGTAGGTGCAACGGTCACCCCAGCGGTTTCTGTACAAGACAAGAACATGACAAATGTGTTTGCAACCATGGACCTATTAACTGTACAGAATAATAACATCCCAAATTTAGGTGCAACCATTGACTCCAGCGTTAACTGTGCAGGATAAGAACATGAGAAATGAGTGTGCAATCATCAACTATGGCGTTTAGTGCCAAGACCAAAAACATCACAAATGTAACTGCAGCCATCGACTCCTTCGTTAATCTTACAGGACAAAGAGCATGAGAAATGAGTGTGCAACTCCAGTGTTAAAAGTACCCAATAAAAACATCCCAGATGTAGGTGAAAACCATCCTCTCCAGGGTTAGACGGAACGATCGACCAAACTAATAGCTGTGAAGGACAAGAACTTACCACAAACATAGTTGTCGTACAAGTTCTACAGGGTGATTCTTAATAACTTCTGTGTCAATATTAAACCTATTACTTACGTGTGAGGGAACTGTCGAACGTGGCTCCAAATGTCTGGTCGTCCATCTCGGCCGAAGTGAGGCTTCCGTCTTTGTCGGTGTCGACAGCTTTGAGGTCATCCAGCACTTGACGCGTGTCAACATCAGTCATAGACTCGTTGGTGGGTCTGAGTGAATACAGAGTCACAGAGTCAGACGTCACATCTAATATTGCCTATGTAATACACATAATAAGAGACCCCTCATAAATATCATAGAACAACATAAACAAGAATTTGACTAAATGCTGAATTTTTCTGAATTCCATAAGCACGCACATGGTGATCGCACCCAAAGATCATAATCCGATCACAACCAGTGTATCCTCGCTCGGCTAAGCACCCACAACATGTGGTTTTATTTCTTCATATTTACATTTGAGGCCGTACACACGGAAGTAAAACTGTCACGGCGCTGTGTTTGACTAACATATCCGGACCCTTGGAGATCCGGGATAAAATTGACCTTGAGAAACCCATGCTTGTCGTAAGAGAATCGACCAACGAGACTGGGGATCAGACTCGCTGACTTGGTGGTGGCCAGTTGCATACTTCGATGCTCATGATGTCAGCCACTGCGTTTGTAACTCGATTATTTACAGACGCCGTCATATTGCTGGAATATTGCTGAGTGAGGCGTTATGCAACAAACAGATCTAAATACACGATTACATCTTCGCGGGATCAGGGCTCGAGTGGTTTTCGAGTGGATGCCTCCCACATCCAGTTATGTATCATTCTGATATTTGTGTCGGACCTCATTATCCTGGGTGCGAATCCCAACTTCTCCTCAATCATCACTATTGGTTTCTCAGCACTATACCAATATTGCAGTGTTATTCCAGAGTGAAAACATGTCATACGTCACCTTGTTCATATTCCCATACACCCATAGAGTTATGTCCCATGGAGCGCCCTTTGCGAATATCCTACGCACAACATGTGATTGACAACACGGTACCGCATGCGACAGTTTTCGATGTACCGAGCAAATGTTTACATTCCACATTCCACAGTGTTCTCTGTTTTGTAGCTATTCGCCTCAAGTCTCAGTTATCGGCGCCAGGCAAGTCGTAAGGGATAATAAGTCTTTTACAGAATCAGAATATGCTAAAGTGAGTGCATATGCCCCAAAATGTATAATATAGGCCATAATATTGTCGACAATGTGTGGCATTTAAAGGCTGTAGTAGTTATACTTATTAAGGTATTGTTGTACTTATAAGCTGAAGAAATTATGAATGTGCGACCACGTCAGCGCAGATCGAGATTTGAAAATAGAAAAACTATTTTTTATTACCTACGAGGGCGAACATATCGGGGTTCATACTTTTCAGACGATGCCCTAGGGCAAAATATCACTTTGTTGTGGTGACGTGACGTCATGAACAAGGCTATGACGTCACGTTTCTTCTGTGACGTTGCTTTCTACATGCGGCGACGGCGGGTAACCAGCCTGTGTTTGAAAGTAGATTTGGGTTTATTGTCCTCAATTTGACGACTTCGGTAATAAACAGAATATTATATTCGTGCCCATGTCATACTATGTTTACGACACTCGTGCCTAAATATCGGTATATCCCTCGCTCTCGCTCGGGAAATACCAATATTTAGGCACTCGTGTCGTAAACCTAGTATGGCATGGGCACTCATATCATATCCTCTATGTAGTTCTCACCGGCCAGCCTGTTGAATTTGGAAAGAGCCGCATTCCGTATTCTTGTTGCTGCTGAACCTCCTTCCCAAGGCTGATGCAGAGCCAACGAATAGGGCCAGACACAACAACGCTCTGTATATCATCTGTGGATAGATAGAAGTGAATACATTTACACGAACTTACTTATTTACTCCAAATGGCTATTATATATTTTACAGCACAATAACACAAAAGAGATATGAACAATAGTTCTATCGTGAAAATTATAATCACGCAAATATCGCAAAGATTTCGTCAACAAACAAATTCTTAACGCTAAAGGGTTAATGATATCGATGATTTACAATTACTAATATACACTCTGACAGAAGCACATAATGAGACTGAGTTCATATACCATTTGTAAAGAGGGCTTTCAACGAGAAAAAAATATAAGTTGACCAACAAACATCAACAGTAAAACATTAAAAATTATGTATAACTCACACTAATGAGTATTTTATGCTAAATAACATTCAATTCATTTAGACTATCGGGAACAGCTTACCTTGAAGTTCACTGTCGACTCGTCTACCGCTCAACTACACAATTTCGCCGGATGGTTTCGTTGCTCGGAGCATGAAGCTAAATGCTTGCCAAGTTAGCAAACTCAGTCTGTCACTCAAAATGGTGCTCTAGACAGGACGCACACTTGTACGTATTTGCAGTATTTAATGACGTGGGTGTTAGGCAATATCTTGTACAGCTAAACTAACTACATACATTCGTAAAGTGTACCGTCTGAAGTGATGATCTTTAGTGGTTCCTGTGTCCAATTTACGCTCTCTTTCTCAATAACGGGGTGCAAATGGTTAATAAAAATATCGAAAAAATTAATCACGTTGTATTTGAGTGAAATCATTTATCTTGCCAAGGTAACATATTGGGCTGCTTAAAACCGACAGGAATTCAACAAGAATTGAAAACGTTTGAAAATATAACAAGCTTACAAGATAGGTACACTCTTAGAGAATCCTAACACTGAAAGGTTCGTTATAACAAGGGATAACCACCTAAACCGATTACAACACACAACTAGAAAGCAGTAAAGGCCCTTATTACGAAGCCTGGGAGTACATGTTTCCTTAACATTGTAACTGTGTCCTGCTAGGTAGACTAACTAATCCCCAGCAAGTACAGTGCAGGATAAAACGTACTGAACTTGCAAACATTGACCAAACTTTGTGAAAGCAAACTTTAGGAACGCAGGATATATACACATGAAACAAAATGCCATGAAGTGACAAATACTTTCAAATCCTCTGAAAGTTCAATCATATGTGTTCTCTGTTTTAGGAGGAAACATGGTTTAAAGATTTCAGAAGCATGATTGGGGGCTATTTATTTTTTGGGCAAACTGAAAACTGACATTATCTTAATAAATCTTAACAGTTTAAATGCAGAAAGGTAAACTATTTTCAAATCTACGTATTATTATTCAATCTTTTTGGGGGATAAATTTCAAATAATGATACTGTGATCATTTAATATGAGTATAACCAAAAATCTGGAATTATTAGGACTGTATCTCAATTTTAATATAAATCGAAGCGACAGAAATATCCGTTACTGGGATGACATTTTCCTTGTGGTTGTTATTGAAGTTATGGTAATGTTTCTATTGCCCAATTGTAAGTCTGTCTTATCAAATACAGAGTGACATTACTTTGTAAACTCTGAAACGTGAGTAATAACTAAACAGTAAGTGATGGTATCAATTTTGTATTTAGAAATAAAATGCTCGTTACATCGTTACTTCTTATTTCAGATGACGCTCAATTATAAGTCTTTGGTGATTGTGTACATCCTCATTGACTTCCCAGATTGGATAGGAGTCACGTGATATTTGAAAAATAATATCAGAACCTTTACAAGCAATATAGCTCGAATATCCTGGTAACGAACATTTCAGTAATGCCAGATTACATATTCTGGCAAATCAAACAGTAATTTACCATTAACCACACACTAGCTTTGAATATTTTCTATTCTTATCCCATTTGTCATACTTTCTGTTATAAACTGAGCACAATTCCCTATTTTGGCGGTAGTAACGGAAAATTCACTCTTATTTCTACGCATGGAATATTTTCTATGTATTGAGATATACTATGCAGAGATATATTATGAGCCCCAAATAATGACAAGAACCATTAATGTAAACATAATTTGCATTCATTCAGAGTGAATGGGTAAGATTATGCGTTGTTCTAAACATGCACATGTCAAGCTGAAAATTAATCGCGGACATTTCTTCAAAACTGGCGACATGGCATTAGAACACATTTGTCTAAAAAGAATGCATTGGCGTAACAATTTGCAGAAAATGAAACCTTTTGCCAATATCAAAGTCCTAAGGTGCTGATATCCAGGTATTTATATACCAAAATGCATTAAGTTCAACTGCAAAGTAAGGTTTTGTTACCGGCGACAGTAACGAACATTTCAAATTGACCTATTACCGTAGCTGTAACTAATATACTTTCTTGGTTATTAGACTGTTTATGCATGATAGATGTTGGCCAGGTTGGTACCATTATCCAACCATACTGATAATAACATTTGCTAATGATGTATAGCATGGCGGCGGCAGCATTTGCACCCCTTTATTGAGAATGAGTGTTTCGGCAGCTATTCGTATTTGTTCTAAGTTTTGCCCGATTTTACGAGTAAACATGCTTTTCTGGGTATGCTATTACGCATCCCACTGAACGCCCAGTTCAGTTGTTTCGACATATGCTATTTGCATTTGTGTACATTTTAGGGATACAGAGTAACAGTCTAAAACCTTTTTTTTCTATTTCTGTCGGTACTTCAGTGGTTCCTGCGTCATGTTTAGCACATTCTATATATTTAAATAATAATAATAAAATGCAGATTTCTTCATGCGCCTTTTCCACGTCAGCAGATATGCTCAAGGCGCAACAATGACAGATTAAAAGAGTCTCCCTCATTTATACAGCAATATGTACACGTCCAAAATAGAGTTCCTAATAATACATTGAAAACAGGTATGTTTTGAGTCCTGACTTGAATGTGGCAATACTATCAGAAACTTTCAGATTGTATGGGAGTGAATTCCACAAGGTTGGGGCTGCATATGAAAAAGTCCGGTTTCCAAAAGTTTTAAGCTTGAAGTTTGGCACGAACAGAAACTCCTGATTGGATGATCGAAGGCAGCGCTTGTTTGAGTAAGGAGTAAGCAGGTCAGAGAGATATGGGAGAGCAAGTCCGTGACGGGCCATGTAGGTCAAGCAGAGGATTTTGTAGTCGCTTCTTGCCTTGATGGGGAGCCAGTGCAACTGTTTAAGAACAGGTGTGATGTGGCCATGTTTGGGAATGCGACTGATAATACGTGCGGCCGTGTTCTGCACCTTCTGTAACTTATCCAATAGCCTCTGACTGATCCCAAACAACAAGCTGTTGCAGTAGTCGAGCCTTGAAATCACAAGCGCCCGGACTATGGCATGGGTGGCTTCAGCTGTAAGATATTGACGGATGTTGCTGATGGAGCGAAGATGGAAATAGCAAGTCTTACAGATGTTGTTCACCTGTGTTTCCATTGACAGTGATGTATCAAAGTATATGCCTAGATCTTTGACAGATGAGCTTATAGGAACAACTGCATCGGCAATGGTTAGGTTCTTAATGGGACATCATATTTGAAGTGATATGGGCTAAAAGAAGATATGCTTGTCATCAATAAATTCTACGTGAAAATTTAAATGTGCTGTTCATAGTGAGTTAATTTGGTTCAACTGCTTTGAATCTAATCTAATCGAGTGTAAGCTTAATATTAAAAAAGAGCCTGTATTAGATCAGGTCCTTCCACGTAGGGGCACATGTATGGCGTTGAAACATCAAGGATCGTAATCGATGCAAACCTCGGATTCGAACCCTGCTGTGGTAGTTTGTAAGTATTCAAGGCTCATTACAGTATTGAAAACTCAATGCATTTGTTTTTGCTTTCGGTTTTTTTTTCAGACATATTTCTGTATTACATGTATACTGAGTCCAAAAAGAAACTTCACATTCTTTCTTCAGGGCACTATAAAAGAGGTGGTAAGATGGTTAAATGTTATTATTTCATTGCTGAGATCTGTGTGATGTACTCGATACACTGACAGTGCCATGATCAGTTCCATTAGGCTACACCGCCGTTCCAAAACATGGGTATACAGAATGTCAAGTCACAAGAATAAAAATGCGAAATTTCTCAGTTCAATATCGTGTATGGCCGCCCCGCGCGTTTACCACTGCCAAACACCGTCTCCTCATCGACTGCCTGATGCTTGTGAACACGTGGTTGGGGATTCAGCGCCATTGCTTTTGCAAGGCAGCGCCAAGTTCCTGCAAATTCTGAGGTTGGTTCCTAAGACCACGTAGACCTGGGCCATGAGCCGCCATGAAAGGAACGAGTTCAGGGGGTGAGCATCTGGTCGCGGTAACAGCAGCTGTGAGGTTTCCACGGATGACCAGAAATCGGGAACAGTTGTTCCCACAGAAAGCACCCCCACACCATGCAACTTCCGCCCCCGAATCTGTCGATTCCTGTTCACAACATTGGGCATACCGTTCACGACGTCGTCTCCAGACTCTATGCCTGCCGTCCGCGAATCTGAGGGTAAACCTGGATTCATCGCTAAAGACGACTCGATTCCAGTCTCTCTGGGTCCATCGGAGGTGACGTTGGGCCAACAGCAGACGTAGACGTTGATTAAACGGCGTCAATATTGGCCCACAATATGGACGTCGAGAATGGAGATTGGCAGCCCGCAACCGATTTTCGAATGGTCTGTGAGGACAGTCGACCTCTAAACATTTCAGCCCTGGTTCGTGTAGCCGGCAGAAATCAGTCACGTAGGTGACGTAGGACGATGTGACGGTCTTCTGCTCGTGACGTCACACGTGGACGACCCGACCTTGGGCGATCAGAAGTGGTGCCAGTTTGTTGTAGACGACCTCGCAAGTCATACACAGTACGACGGCTGCATCCCATTGCTCTTGCGACGTCAGTTCAACGTTCACGTTGCACATTTGACAATCGTGGCATTTCAAGTACCGTTAGAACTGTGGTTTAAAAGAGTTTTTTTTCAATTCTTGAGGCGAATGCAAACACGTGCATTTGAAGAAAACTTCGATGCAAAGATCACGTGATCAACTGCACGTGCAAAACCTGATTTGGCACTAACGTCATTTGCACGACGAATGGATGGGTTTGAGTGGGTTTTTGCTAACGTTTTTCTAGAGTCGAAAGATAGGGATCCAATTTCGGATACATAGATGTATCATCAGAGAAAAATTATTTATTATTTTTCAAATTACATTTTGTAAAGTTTCTTTTTTTGACTCAGTATATTACCATTCCACTTTTCAACGTTTCATAACACTTTTACCAGTGCTGTTCTGAAGGAACATTTAATGAGACAACTGTCATACTTAGCAAAGTCAGCTGAACTCTTCTTTGACACGTATCTTATTCTTAGAAACGAAGTGCAAAAAGGGTTGTCACCAGATTTTTCTGTTCGACCGTACTAATTGATTTAAACTGCAAAACATTCAGAGCACGTGAACATTAGGTCCATCTCCCCATCAGAGTAAATATTTATGTGCTTAGTGCACTGTGAGTAAATATGAAACATGATTACATATTTATTGGCATGCATAAGTGTCGTGATGCCACAGGTGTATCATGTATGGAAAATACGACAATTTGTTTGGGCCAACGATAAAGCTGGCCTATTTTTGTCAAACTTGTTGAGCAGCAAGTGTATTTCTTTATTAGAAAAAGCTGTCGACGAAGTGCTACCATTCTCTTCCCACAGAGGTTACTTGTCATATCTTCCTACGTAACCTCTGTTCTAATACGGCCATATTTCTCGGTTCTAGTAAAATCCCCTAGCGGCAAAAGATCGCAACACGAATTATCTCTCTTCCTCCTATCCAATCAGAACACGTGTTACATCGACTTAGATTCAACTTGACTAACACAAGCAACTGTGTCATCTGCCGGGGAATTGTGTTGATGTTACACACAAGACGTTTAATCCGTTGTCAACGAGGGCGATGGAGACTCCACTGATCCGCCATAACATGACTGAGTTCTGTCTAGAAGAAACGTTTGCGCATCGCGCAGGGGAAGAGGTTTAGTTTTCTCGAAGCATACGGAAATTACCGAGGCCTTGCGAATGATCACCTTAGAAACAACGTCGCTGATTGCACAACTAAATCTGATTGCCTCCAATCTGAACGCTCACACCATGAAAGGGCCGTATTAGAACAGAGGTTACGTTGGAAGATATGACAAGTAACCTCTGTTGGAAGAGAATGAAGTGGTACACGATATAGACAAAAAGTAATAATTACATGTCAGAGGCCTTGTGCACGGCAGCAAGTGATATGCCTAGAGTGTGTTCTCCTAACAAGTTTAGTCAACAGTGGTTTGACCATGAATGTGAGCTCCTAAAAAATGTAAATACTGAAAGGTCACGTGCAACGTAATACACAATTTTGCAGATTCTGATACCTTTCGGTATGGACTTACCGAAACAAATCATCAAAAATGCAAATACAACTTATAAAGTTGAAAAATAACGCGATGAATAAAACCGCGTGAAATCGGAGTTCAAACGATTCACTAATTTTCCCCAGACTTTTAGGGGGGAAAACTGGTTTCAACAGCTGGGCTGCGCTCATAGCACGTGCGCAGTGAAATAGGTTCGCGCAGCTTGGAAGTGGGCTGTCCGGTGAATACTCGGTGAAGGCTTTGGTGTGAGCTATTTTTCTAATGTGTTGTTGATATTTCACATATTTTTATATGTTATGACAGTAGATTAACTGTTTATATAATTTCATTTGTCTATTTCACCACACGTTCTTCTTACCGAGTCACTTTCTCAGTTCGATACTTAAAAGCAATGTCATTATTTAGCGTTGACAGAATTCCTAACTGTGATATAGATATGTCGTTGTCACAGACAAAACTCAATGTCTTGTTTTACTGACACCTGTGTGTCTGCCTGCCTGTCTGCTAATGACAATATTCAGTACACAGCTGCTATCACTGACCACATGCAATTTGAACTTAACACTAATCAGGCTATACACCATAAACAAAATGCATTGATTTATGGCCCGAGTTCGGTCTCTGTCACATTATGTAATTACACAGACAGGCAGGTGGGATACTTGAACACATGACATGTTATGATGTCTGTTGATTGTAAAATGTTATACACAAAAAATGAGCTTGTGCTAGTATTTACAAAACCAAACATCTCTATATATACACACACAATGAGCCGTGGGTGCATCTGCAAATGAACCAGCCGTTACACTTAAGTGCACACCCACCCGCTCTGACTGGGTTCGGTATCCCGGCTGCTTCGTTTCTTGAGAAGTAAACCGAAGTACACAATATTGCACTTTTGATTTGCGATTGTACGATTATAATTTTGTTTATATGTTTTTTCATAACCAGCAATGTATATTATATGTCATGAATAAGTGATAATTGTGTTTAATTATGTTTGATTTTTTTGTTGCATGTGACCTATAAGTTTGTTTCGAGAAATCGGGGCCTGGACAATTAAGATCAATGAACATGTCTCTAAGAGCCTACTCTCACTGAAAAAGTTGTTTCGACTGAATAAAGAATTTCTAGACATAACAAAAAAGATACTTGACTCGCAACGATGAAAAAGGATGACTTTTTACCACACAGCTCACACGTGGGATATTGGAGACCTACTCTTCGCAGGAACTCCTATCAACATTTTTGCATGTGCTGTAATAAATGCGTACAATCTGCTGAGTATTGTGTAAACACATTTTTAAGGTGACAGTAAGGCAGTAACCCTTGGTGTCCAGAATAATTTGCAGTTTCAAAAAAGTACGAGGACAAGCCTAGATATTGGCAGCAAGGAAAGGCCAGGTTAAAAGCTGGTTCACATTTCAAGGTTGTGATGACAAGGCACTATTCTGGAAAAAACCCATCGAATTAAGAATAATATGTACTTTTACTAAGAGTGTGCTTGACATTGAATGGGGCGAGTGGTGTGATGAAGGGACCCAAGGTTGACAGTTTTGCACGTACTGTAATAAATGCACACATTTATATGTTGCAGTCCCTTGGTGTCCCTGAATGACTTGCAGCTTCAAGAAGGTACAAGAACAAACTTACGTATTAGCAGCAAGAAAAAGCCAGGTTGAAAACTGTGCACATTCCAAGGTCAAGATGACAAGACAATCTTCGGAAAAGTTCCGTATAATTTCTAAGAATAGTATGTTTGCAAGTTTACTAGGTGTGCGCCTGACCAGTGATGAAGGGTTTGATTATATGTTATCAGTCGCACTGGAACGATCAATACCATTACGGACATAGTGTGTCAGTTTAGTTGTACGCCGCTTTTAGCAATATTCCATTAATATCAAGGCGGGGAACACCAGAAATGGGCATCGCACAGTTACCCATGCTGGGACTCCGATCCGGGTCTTCGGCGTGAAGCGCGGACGCGTTAACCACAAGGATATCCCACCGCCCAATTACGGACAAATCAGAATCATTATGTTTATTTCTACACTCTTTAAATAGGTAAATAGTCTAAGTACAGTATACGATTGCCGGTTCGAATCTAAGGTTTGTCCACATTGTAATCCTTGATTTTTCGTACCCGTACCCGGAATGACCTGGCCTAATTTCAACATTCTTTTTCAAATTGAAACTGACAATCCGTGGTCAACTGAAGGTTTGTTAAAGTGAGTGAATTTAGTTTTATGCCGCTTTTAGCAATACTCTGAGGACACCAGAAATGGACTTGACACATTATACCATGTTTGGGGAATCGAAATTTTGTTGATAGCATGTTCAAACACAACTACATCCCTTCAAAACGAATATGTTAAATATATTTTATTGTAGACATTACATTTTCCACCAAATCTGAGAAGTGCTTTCTCTGGGCTACGACTTACGATATTCATTTAATTTCTGTTATCTCAAACTTTGGATAACGCGAAGTATTTACGTAGTTCTCTTCAATTTCGACACAGGGGTATTTGAGTCAATGTACAGATGTGGGTTACGCGAGTGTAAAGAAGTGCTTGCAAAATATATCTCACCAGAAGATACATGCTAAACCACCAATTCTCACTCAGCTCTGGTCATACTCATAAAGAGCTTTGTGCTGAGATTCGGCTAAAAATATGTATAAAAACCATCTCAATTCTTATATTCGATTTTAGAAAAGCTCTTGATATTAACAGATGTGGAGGAAGGAATAGTGTAGTTCAATGCCCCAGAGGTGAGTGAGTGAGTTTAGTTTTACGCCACACATATTCCAGCTATATGACGGCGGGCTATAAATAATCGAGTCTGGTACAGACAATCCAGTGATCAATAGCATGAGCATCGATCTGCGCATTAGGAAACCGATGACATGTGTCAACCAAGTCAGCGAGCCTGACCATCCGATCCCGTTAGTCGCCTCTTACAACAAGCATGGCTTGCTGAAGATCAATTCTAACCCGGATCTTCACGGGTCCCCCAGAGGTGATTGTGCGTCGTCACGATATGGCTGAGATATTGCCGATGTGACGTTAAATATTAACTCACTCACTCAGTCAGCGTATTCATTGTGAAAACTGCTGAGATGTTTGCTGTAACCTGTAAACATACTGAGCAGTGGAACACGCCCTGGATACATATATAAAAGAAACAACGCTTAAAATAGACTCCATTAAAACATCATCTGAACGGCCTAATAGTCAGCGACGGGTTTGGTATAACATAACCATCAACTACGATGGCGTTCAATAAGTTTTGCAACTTGGGCATTTGTGTTGACACAAACAATGTCAACTTGTGGCAGGTGTGACACTAGTCATAACATCAGGTTGACACATGTCATAACAGGTTCCAGATATAACAATAAGTTAGATATGATGGCTTCATTCACTTAAGGTTGGTCAATAATCATGGATTCTTTCAAACATGAACAACGCGCTGAAATAAAGTTCCTTAACAAGGAGGGATGCCAAACAAAAGAAATCCATGATCGTAACTGTAAAAGTGATGGGTAAAGATGCTCCTGACTATTCCACAGTCTGCCGTTGTCTCCACAATTTAAAATGGGGAGGGATTCCCTAGAC
Source organism: Haliotis rubra (assembly GCF_003918875.1). NCBI lineage: Eukaryota > Metazoa > Mollusca > Gastropoda > Lepetellida > Haliotidae > Haliotis > Haliotis rubra. Next base: position 38,973 of record NW_025767141.1, on the reverse strand, counting down.
GATGACCCAAGGTCAGGGAAGCCTTCACATGACACCCAACCGGAACCCATAGCAGCTATAGAAAGAAACATTTTGTCAGGCCAACGGATACAAGTATCTGAACTTTCTAAGGAATTCCAAATATCAGTTGGGACTGTTGAAACCATTATTCATGAGTATCTTGGTTTGTCCAAGGTATCTGCAAGAAGGGTACCTAGAAACCTCAGAGCTCAAGATCGCTGTCAGAGAACTGAAAGTTGTCGAGAGCTCCTGATTCTCTATACTGCTGGTGGCATATTTACCCAATACTTTCACATTTAGTATGTTTGGTTGTGTGTAGATATCTAAACACCTTGTGGCATGAGTGTATGAGTGTTAAACAAGACTTTCTGTATTGCCCAGATTTATCAAACGCGAGTCATTAAAAAACTATGGTTAAATCCCGGTTTGGGGAATACTGGAATAACCCGAACCTCGAGGTTGCCTTACCACCCGTCAGTCATCACCATAAAAACAACCTAAAACAAAACAATACCAAAAACAAGAAGAAGAAGAACAACAACAACAACAACAACAAAACACCCCAAAACCACACCAAGGAAACTGGACGACAATGGAGTACAAAACATTTGCAATTACCAACAGTTTTATTGCCGTTACTACATTACAGGTGAATGAAGTTTCTTCTTATGTACACTTGATGTCCGCTGGCTTCAGTTTGTCGACCTCGTCACACTGGCGTATGTCAAGGGGGCTCTCCCTGTTCTTTGGGTCACCGCAGTAGGCGTTCTTGAAACGCTGTGGACAGGAGAGGGAGTGACATGGAGATATATATTGTAATCAAATGTGAAAGTTACACTGGATATCGACGTATCATGAAGGTGACTAACGGGATAATGCAGAGTGAGTGAATGCTGTTTTACGCCACTGTAAGAATATGCATGTCCAACTGGAACGGGGTACACCAACAAAGGTCTTTTTACAAATAACGTGGACCGAAATTGTAAGTGAACGCTTTAACATTTGGCCTGTGGGCACTTGGGAGTGCTATGGACGTTTCTGATAATCAAATCTGTGACATCACACATCATGAAAATGCAACCAGTATTGGAGAGGGGTGTTGACAAGAAGCGTCAGTATCAGCCTTAACGGACTACATATAATGCCCTTTGTCACTTAACTGGGTTCGTTGGAGATGTATTCGCATTATGGTCTTATGGACTACATGTAATGACCTTTGTCACTTAACTGGGATCGTTGGAGATGTATTCGCATTATGGTCTTATGGACTACATGTAATGACCTTTGTAACTTAACTGGGTTCGTTGGAGATGTATTCGCATTATGGTCTTATGGACTACATGTAATGACCTTTGTAACTTAACTGGGTTCGTTGGAGATGTATTCGCATTATGGTCTTATGGACTACATGTAATGACCTTTGTCACTTAACTGGGATCGTTGGAGATGTATTCGCATTATGGTCTTATGGACTACATGTAATGACCTTTGTAACTTAACTGGGATCGTTGGAGATGTATTCGCATTATGGTCTTATGCACCTTCGTAATAGCAAGACCTGTCTGGCTATTTACTTACACTGTATTGCGCCATTAAGAAGTCGGCATTGGTAAAATCTGAAAAGAGATACAAATGTAAGATAATGTTGGTATACCCTTTAATCCCAGATATTCCATTCCGCAATTTCTCTATAAACATGTTATTGGTGTGAGCTTTCCATGATTGATAAATTAGTTAAACGGTACATCAAATGTTCCCCTCTGAAACCACTAATATCTTCCGAGGGCAAGGAAATTAACTGACTGTTAAAGGGGAAACTAGGCTTTTATGGCCAGTTTTCTCCCTAGCCTCGGCAAAGGGAGCCCCTGGCGGAAGGACACACAATTTGAAAGTTCCTCTTACTGAATGTAACGAAGTCGTCTGGAGTTGCACGGCCATCTTGGTTGACGTCAAAGGTCCCGTACATGTATCTGCCGTACTCTTCGGAGAAGCCGTACCGACACGTCCACCTATTCACGACCTCCCATTCTTCCATGAGACAAAGGTCACCTGTAAGTTAAAAATGAAAAATACACGGTTTTTCAGAAAAAATGTATGCCACAGACGTTTGGTTCTTCAGGTTTTCTTTATCACCATCAAGATCACCACCCACATCACCATTAGCATCAAACTTCATATTCATTAGATTATCAAATATACAATAAAGAAATGCTATAATAGATCTTAACAATCTTTACAACGCAAGATCTTTTCAAAAGGAAATATACTCAACATATTCGGTGGCTAAACGAAACTTACCGTCGTAGTTGTAATTCAGGACATCTTTGCCGATGTCACTCCCGTCCACTCTGCCGTCACCGTTGTCGTCGTTGTCTAGCACAGCAGCACAGAATTTCCCCACCAGCTCGTCAGGAGGGTTGCAGTCGTTAAGCAGGTAAAATAAGAACCTTCAAGAAAAGAGATAGTGAATGAATGAGAGAGCCAAAATAGGTATCACCTTGTGTATCTTTAGTATCACTAAAAGAAATTGTAGTAGTTCGTTTTGTTGTTTGTTGTTTAAGGCCGCACTGAGCAATATACCAGCTATATGGCGGCGGTCTGTAAATGATCGAGTCTGGACCAGGCAATCCAGTGATCAACAGCATGAACATCGATCTGCGCAACTTGGACACGCAATGATCCTGAGCACCCGATTCCGTTAGTCCCCTATAAGACAAGCCTCCACTATAACCCGGATCGTGTCTGGTGAATGTCTTGATATACCTGGAGAAACCACAGGTCCCACAGAAGAGGATGGCGAACACGGCAAGTCGAAGGGCAAGCATTCTGAAATAGAAAACCAGACTCGTGACATGGCAGTCATTGCGTATGCGATAAACGACAAAGTAGTGGTTGATGACACGAACATCAGTCAAATCAGTACACACTACATCTATCAGGAGCATATTCAGCGGACAGTAAGGGTGGAAAATGTACATGTTCTACGACTGAAAACGGAAAGAGTCATTAATCAGCACTGATAATGGATTGATTGATTGTTGTTCAGTGCCGCGCTCAGCAATATTCCAACTTTATGGCGGCGGTCTGTACATAATCGAGTCTAGACCAGATAATCCAGTGATCAACATCGTGAACATCTATAGACGCTATTTGGATAGGATGACGTGTCTCAGCTAAGTCAGCGAGCCTGGCTACCCGATGACGTTAATCGCCTCTTACAAGCATTGGTTGCGGAAGACCAATTCCAGATCGAATCTTCACGGATCCAGCACTGATCAATAAAGACCAAATTAAATATTGTAGTAAAACTCGGGAGAGTACGAACCTGTCTCAATGCTCTGGATAACGACTTGAGATGTGGCCAGATATGTTTCCAACTGGTATGTCTGTTAAAGCTCCGCCCCATGGGGAGGCGGACACAAGGAGTTTTGGTAGGTGAGGGTGCCGACGAGGGGTATCCATATTTTGTTAACTGAATTTTAGAATCGTCTCCGTTTGTGGATACTGCACGTGAATGGTACAGGTAACAATATACTCAATCAGTATTTAGTCTAGATGTACAAGGTATTGCCTGACTGCCACGTTATCAAATATTGCAAATACGTACAGGTATGCGTCCTGTCTAGAGCCCCACTTTCAGTGACAGACTGAGATTGGTGACTCCGCAAGCAATTCGAATTATCTATATCCTCCGAGAAACAAAGCCACCCGGCGAAGTTGTGTAGTTGAGCTGTAGAAGAGACGACAGAGAACTTCAAGGTAAGCTGTTGGCGGTAGTCTGAATGTAGGAGCACACGTCAAGTAAACATCTTACTGAATGTTATTTAACATATAATGCTCATTAGTGTTAGCTATGAATAATTTCTTATGTTTTGCTATTAATGTTTGTTGGTTGACTTTAAATCTTTTAGTAGAAAGCCCTGTTTATGAATGGTCTATGTCCCATTCTGTGCATGTTCGGGAAAACTATGCACAGATTCCTTACATTATCTATATCATCAACACTTTGTTTTTGTTGTGAACACTGTTAATATTTGTTGTTGTGCTGTTAAAGGAACAGTCACTTGGAGTATATAACATGGTTCTTGTAAATCTATTCACACCTATCTTCCCACAGATGATGTACAGAGCGTTGTTGTGTCTGGCCCTATTCGTGGGCTCTGCATCTGCCCAGGGAAGGGGGTTCAGCAGCAACAAGAATACAGAATGCGGTTCCTTCCAAATTAAACAGGCTGGCCGGTGAGAACTACATATATAGTATTTCTATCTTGAAATCTCTACCTGCGCTGACGCAGTCGCACATTCATAACTTAACAAACAATACCTTAATAAGTCCAACTACTTCAAACTTTAAGTACAACAACTTTAATAATTGCAACTACCACAACCTGTAAGTAGAACAATACCTTAATAAGTCCAACTACTTCAAACTTTAAGTACAACACCTTTAATAATTGCAACTACCACAACCTGTAAGTAGAACAATACCTTAATAAGTCCAACTACTTCAAACTTTAAGTACAACACCTTTAATAATTGCAACTACCACAACCTGTAAGTAGAACAATACCTTAATAAGTCCAACTACTTCAAACTTTAAGTACAACACCTTTAATAATTGCAACTACCACAACCTGTCAGTAGAACAATACCTTAATCAGAGCAACTACTTCAAACTTTAAGTAACACCTTTAATAATTGCAACTACTACAACCTGTAAGTAGAACAATACCTTAATAAGTCCAACTACTTCAAACTTTAAGTACAACACCTTTAATAATTGCAACTACCACAACCTGTAAGTAGAACAATACCTTAATCAGAGCAACTATTGCAGCCTGTAAGTCCAACAATATTTAAACAATTACAACTACTAGAAACTGACTGACTGACTGACTGACTGACTGAGTTTGGTTTTACGCCGCTTTTAGCAATATTCCAGCAACATCACGGCGGGGGATACCAGAAATGGGCTTCACACGTTGTACCCATGTGGGGATTCGAACCCGGGTCTTCGGCGTGACGAGCCAATGCTTTAACCATTAGGCTACCCCACTGCCCCTCTACTAGAAACTGTTAGTACAACATTACCTTAATAAGTATAAGTACTTCAGCCTTTAAGTACAACAATACCTCAATACGTACAACTACTACAGCCTTTTAGTACAACTATACCGAAAGTAATATTTCTACGTCAGCGTAATGGTAAAGGAACAAGGCCATGCACACGTTCGTCTTTTTCACTGTGGAACAACCCTGGAATATTGGTATGGTACATAGAAACCAGTGGTGACGACTCATTCAGCAATATTCCAGCTATTAGCTATATGGCGACGGTCTGTAAATGATCGAGCTACCAATCCAGTGATTGACATCATGTGCATCGAACTACGAAACTGGGATTCGCTAGCATCTGGCAACTACCAAGTCAGCGAGCTTGACCACCCAATCCCGTGGGTCGCCTCTTACGACAAGTATGGGTTACTGAGGACCAATTCGAACCCGGATCTTCACGGATTTCCCTGATAAGACTTCTGTTAAAGGTGGCGTTAAATCATATTCAGTCCGGCATAGCTAAGTTAGGAAATGCATTTTCATACCTCCAACTCTTAAATGAAGATTCAGGAAAGTTTGGACCGGCAATATTTAGCATTAACTCGATTATTTAGGTTGTCCTTAGTGTATGAGGGATCTGTTGTGTGTATTACAGACTATGTGACTCTGTATTCACTCAGGCCCACCAACGAGTCCATGACTGATGTTGACACACGTCAAGTTCTGGATGACCTCAAAGCTCTCGACACCAACAAAGACGGAAGCCTCACTTCCGCCGAGATGGACGACCGGACATTTGGAGCCACGTTCGACAGTTCCCTCACACGTAAGTTATAGGTTTAATATCTACACAGAAGTTATTCAGAATCACCCTGTAGAACTTGTACGACAACTATGTTTGTGGTAAGTTCTTGTCCTTCACAGCTATCAGTTTGGTCGATCGTTCCGTCTGACCCTGGAGAGGATGGTTTCACCTACATCTGGGATGTTTTTATTGGGTACTTTTAACACTGGAGTTGCACACTCATTTCTCATGCTCTTGTCCTGTACAGTTAACGCTTGAGTCGATGGTTGCACCAAAATTTGGGCTCTTCTTGTGCTGTATAGTTAATAGGTCGATGGTTGCAAATACATTTATCATGTTCTTGTTTTGTGCAGAAAACGCTGGGGTCGACCGTTGCACCTACGTGATGATGGGGAAGAAGCGGTATGACATCGGCAGGGGCGTCTCAGGCCGCGTGTTCGACGTTGTCGACGTCAACAAAGACCTCAAGCTCAGCGCTGCGGACAAGGACGACGCTGCATTCAAGCTGCTCGATAAGGATGGTAGGATATACGATACCTTGCATAGATTTTCTTGTACAAGATTAAACAACCCAAAAGATTTCAGCTTCTGCTGTTGGTAGTCATATTGTTTAAACAACATTATTGCACGATCCAGTAGCCTGATGTGCATTAGTTCTTGAAGAGACGATCTGTCTCTTAGGGGTACAAGAATAACATGATCGTTGTCATTCTTGGCTATCAGTCCCACATCCAAACTCCTGCATTTCACAAAACAGCATCGACAATTTGTTTCTTTGACTTTCACCAAAGATTTGAATGTAGAAAATGCATAATTCATATAAGTCAGTTATACTATCCTTTCTTTCTGGTCATTATTTGTAATAGTTTGGAGTGTGCCGTTAAAAACAAGTAAACAAACACAACGACGAGAAGTCACAACATAATGAATGATTTTTATCTGAAGGTAATGGCAAAGTGTCTGTGTGTGAAGCTTTCGAGGGCTTCATGGCCGTGTTGCAAGATGCAGAAGAAAAGGCATACATGCAAGAGGTATTTATGACGTTTCAACAATATTTAACCAAGTTATACAACTGTAGCAATGTACTGCTGTGCAGTGACTATTCCACATTCATTGATATCTAATACATAGCATGGATTTGCTCTAAACACTCTGGCAAAGCTTACTCAGAGCACACGGAAATCCCCGGTCTGGGCGTCGTATTAAATGAGTTAACGGAAACCAGAATAGTGGATTTTCTAGAACTGACAGGACTGACGTCTGTATAACGTCCTACCGCATTCTGATGCTACATTTCAGTGTGTGATACAGATGCTGATCGCCTTGTTTCGACATGTGTCGAGTTTGCTACCTCGCCAAAGAGTTATAAAAGTAAACTCAACACAAACGTATTAACATGTTCATTGGTCTTATAGAATACTCGAAAAAGAATAGGGTTGGCTTATTCAAAAGTACATATTAACTCCAAGGTAACAATGGGGTATAAAATGTCAATTTCCATAAGGTTTCTGTGTGATTTGCTTTCTGATAGAGATCGTAGAGTTCGGTGCAAAAATAAGTACCGGACGTAACTTGAACGATATAAGGGCATGGGTCGTAGCTATGTGTTGTGGGTAATGGATGTCAGGATGTAAAAGTGGAGCAATACCTCTACGATGTCCCTCTAATTTTAACTCTGGTCTTACAGCACACTCACAACAGAATCCATGGATCTGCAATAATCAGTGATGGCAATGACATCAGTGGGATGAGGTTTGGGGTGTAGGTTGTAGCGTGTAGGGTGTAGGTTGTAGGTTGTAGCGTGTAGGGTGTAGGGTGTTGGGTGTTGGGGTTGAGGATGTGGGCTACAGTGCAATAATCAGTGATGGCGATGACACCAGTAGGATGGGGTTTGGGGTGTGGGGTATAGGATGTAGGGTGCAGAGTGTAGGGTGTCGGGTGGTGGATGGTGGGGTTGAGGATGTGGGCCACAGTGCAATAATCAGTGATGGCGATGACACCAGTGGGATGAGGTCTGGGGTGTAGGGTGTAGGATGTAGGGTGTAGGGTGTTGGGGTTACAGTGCGTCGACGTGGCAAAAGAAAGATTTGTCATCTGACAAAACGAACTATCCAGGCACACTGCTCTGTTTCTCATGCTTTGAAGGTTTGTCTCACCACAGGACAGTTGTTACCCAAAGGTTTTGTGACAAAAGTTTGCATCTCCTTGTATAATGTTTGGGCAATGTGTGTTGAAAGACTTTCTCCTAGAGGTATGGCCTTTGAATATATTTGGGACTAAAACATCTATTTTTATCATTTGCATGTTAGATGTGTCAGTATAATTCCCGTATGCAGATTGTATTCTGTACACTCGGAGATTCTCTGTATAAGTCTGTTAACGAAAACCAGAATTACTGGATTTTGTAGAACTGAAAACCCAACCTTTGGCTCTTTTCTCAGGTGAAGTATACGGACATCGTCTACAAGTACAGAAAACGCTCACCCATAAATTTCCCTGGGTCCGACTAAAGTACCATGTTTATCTGGCAAGACAAGGGGCAACGATCACCTGACTGCAAGGACGATAACCGTAATGCTTTGTCAATAAAAAAGTGGAAATACTGATCTTGTCTCTTTCATGGTTATTGGTTAAGTACACTGTCTAGGGTGGATTGCACGGACACGATCAGAGTTGATTTACATATTCGTACTAGGACCCTGTGATGGTAGGTTCGAATCCTACTTGGTTGGCTGGTTTCTTGTTTAACGCCCCACTCGGCTATATACCTGGGCCTCCTTTCACAAAGCACTAAGGTGATCGTAAATCACTAAGGTAACCTTAGTGTAATGTTAAAGAATGGGAGTTAACCTTAGTAAAGGTTGCTTCGTGAAAGGAGCCCCGGACTGCAAGGACGATAATGCTTTGTCAATAACGTGGTACATGCTGTTTGAAAAGTCGAATATCATGTTGATTAGTCGAATATTTAATCGGGTGAAACGAATATCACAAGGATGGACTTTTATCATCCAAAACTGTGTTCCACAGGAGATATTGCTTGTGTGAGATCAAACGATATCTCCTAGGAGATATCGCTTTGACAGTAGATTTTGTACAATGCCCTGACAATGCTATGACGTCATGTACTTGATGACATCACAATGCTATGACATCGCTGCACTGCAAGTGTAATGGCAGTACCATGTTCAGAGATGTACATTTTTCATTGAAAATTAATGAAGAGTGATTTTGATGATAATAGAATTCACTCGTGTCTTCTGATATCAAATATATCAACACTCGTTGATAAAGTAAAAATATCCTCGGCAAGCCTCGGATATTTGTAACTTTATCAACTCGTGTTGATATAATTGATATCAGAAGACACTTGGGTGAGATTCTCTATATATACCGTTGGATTAATTGAAAATCATGTCACACTCAACAATTACCTTCATTCTTCTACTTTGAAAGGATCAAATATTTAACTACAAGACAATTGCCTCTTTCTGTTCCGTTAGAGCGAGTTTGTAGGTCATGACGTTATCAGTACAAAATGTTCCTCCCTTTCTCTTCTCTTATCTTCCTTCTTCTTCTCCTTCTCTTCTCCAAATCCCTCTCCTTCTTCTATAGAGCAACTAACTTCGGCTATTGTAATGAGGAAGAAAGGAGCACCCCTCAAATATGTCTCCTAGGCAACTGCCTCTTTCTAACATACCAGAACGTGTTTGTAATTCATGACGTTATCAGTACAAAATTCACCTCCTCCTTCTCTACTTTTTTCTTTCTTTCTTCTTTCCTTCTCCTTCTCCACCTTCTTCTGCAGAGAGGAAGAAGTGAGCACCCCTAAATCATGGCTCCCGGACAATTAAGATCAAGCGAACAGGCCTAAGTAGGAGTCTTGTCTCACTGGAAAAATCGTTTGGAGTGAACAAAGAAATTCTATACTTATACAATAAAGATACTAGACTCGCAACAATGAAAAGGAATTGCTTGTTAACACACAGCTCAAACATGGGGTGTTGGTGACCTACACTTTGAGGGAATACCTATCAACATTTTTGCACGTGTTGTAATAAATGCGCGCCATCTGCTGAGTGCACATTTATAAGGTTATGATAAGACAGTTGCAGTCCCTTGCAGCTTCAAGAAAGTAGAAGGACAAGCTTAAGTATTGGCAGCAAGGAAAGGTCAGGTTGAAAACTGTGCACATTCCAAGGTGGAGCACCAAGGAAAGGTCAGGTTGAAAACTGTGCACATTCCAAGGTCGAGCACCTTTCCCACATTCCCAAAATGAGATGATGGGGCAATATTTTGAATGTTTTTTCGTTGCATATCGTTTCTAAGAATAGTACATACTTTTACTAATGATATGATATGACAGTTATGATAAGACAGTTGCAGCCCCTTGGTGTCCCAGTAAATGACTTTCAGTTTCAAGAAGGTACAAGGACAAGCTTAAGTATTAGCAGCAAGGAAATGTCGGGTTAAAAACTGTGCACATCCCAAGTTCGAGATGACAAGACAATCTTCGGAAAAGTTCCGTTGCAGATAATAGTATGTACTTTTACTTAGCGCTTGACATTTTTTGGGAACTGTGGCGTGATGAAGGGTTTAATTATATTCTTTTCAGATCAATACCATTGCGACAAAGTGAGTGAGTGAGTTTAGTATGACGCCGCTTCTAGCAACATTCCAGCAATATCATGACGGGGTACACCAGAAATGGGCTTCACACATTGCACCCATGCTGGGAATCGAATCCGGGAACAAATTTGCTTCAAAACGATGATGGTAAATTTACATAGGTTTTATTGTTGTCGTTACATTTTCAAACAAATCTGAGAAGTGCTTTGTCTGAGCTACACACCGTCGACACAGCATTTATCAATGTTTAATTATATTACAGTCAAACACCCTTGTGTCGAACTTTGATGTGTCGATAAATGTGCCGTATTCTTTCGTTATTCTTTCATTTTGTTTTCTCGAAGTTTGGATAACTCGAACCATGTACATAGTTCTCTTCAACTTCGATACAAAGGCGTTTGATTGAATGTTCTGATGCTAGTTACGAGAGTGTAAAGAAATGCTTGTAAAATATATCTCATCAGGAAATACATACTGCGCAAGGAATTGTCGTGAACCATCAATTTACAAGTGCTGAGAAGTGTGAAAAGTGCTGAGAAGTTTGCTTTACCCTGTAAACATACTGAGCAGTGGAACACGCCCTTGATGATACATTTAAAAAACAAAGTTAACGCTTACAGTTAACGCTCCATTTAGACATCTCCTGAACGGCCAAGTCAGCGACGTGTATGGTATTACATAACCAACAACTATCCGGTTGGTTCTGAAGTCAACTTTCTCTGTCCAAATTTGATTGCGACACATTTTGAGGATGTTATTTTCATGTTTGTTATGTAGGTTTTCCATTACTTGGTTCAAGAAGTACATGAGTGAGTGAGTGAGTTCAAAGTTAACGTATCATCGGCATTATGTCAGCTATACAGTCACCTGACCAACTGTAAGCATGTTTGTAAATATGTATATGTGAGTGTGTGTGCGTGCGTGTGTGTGTGTGTGCGTGCGCGTTTGTTTTTGGTTTTGCTTTTTTGTTCATGTTTAGGCTTAAAACAAATTTCCAAAGTTAACTTGCGAGTAACATAAAAAACTGATAGAATAATTGTTGCAAATAGTCAGAGGAAGGTAATTGCGCACCATAATTGTTCTTTCAGCCATTCATAATGTCAAGACGAAAGGGTGGCCAACACACCTAACAAAGTAGGCAGTGTTATTCTTCTAGAAAGAACAGTCCCTGATCTGCCTATGTAGCTGCTTGGTATCACAAAGTTGTATTGTAGACCATACCGACAAGTAGATTAAATTTTGCTTGGGGGTTGTTTCCGGAGCTTGTGATTTCATCACGTTGACATTTAGAAACTTTGAGATTTAAATATCTTTCTACGAATTATGCCTCTTTTTTGCTCTCCGGAATTGACATGACATGTATCTTTGAAAATTTAGTTTCGCAACCAAATCAGAATGATGTTTTCGATACTTTTACTTTAAGTATGTTTGAATATGAACATTGTACATCTCTGTGAACCTTCTGGTGATGAGTGTATGCGTGTTAATCCCGACGTTTGTGCCTAGATTTACTCTTCTTTGAGGTGATCAACTGTTACCACTGGGTGACTGACAAACTATGGTTTAATCTCTGCTTGGGTTGTAGGGTGTTCCCAGAGTGGCCTCTCTGTTTATTACGTAGTAAGCAAATTCAGGGTCCACTCCGCGACCATTACTGGAAGTTTGTGTAAATATGTATCTTTAATTTTCTTGTTTTCCGATGTTGTTAGCTGATTTCTCAGTGAGTTGAGGAGGAAGCTAGTGTAATAATTTATCTTTATTTTCGTGTGTTTATCCTTTCTTGTATTTTGCTATAAGTAGGCTTCTGCATGAATGTAGGTCATATCAGCCTCAGCTCTAAAGGGAGGTTCTCGTCATATAAGTGAGTGAGTGAGTATGGTGTTACGCCGTTTTCAGCAATATTCTAGCAATATCACGGCGGGGGACACCAGAAATGGGCTTCACACATTTTACCCATGTGTGGAATCGAACCCGGGTCCTCGGCGTGACGAGCGAACGCTTTACCCATTAGGCTACACACTGGCCCCTCTTCATATAAAAGGGAAGGGACACACCCATCAGCCTGATACGGGAATGACTGCTGCCTACCTGATCACAACTTCTATGAAGAAAAGAGCCAGATAGGAACTCATCTGCATCCCATTGGTATATGAACACGAACGAGAGAAGCTATTGACAGATTCAGCAGACACAACACCACTATAGTCTGTTTGCATTGAAAACGTACAGATCAATTTCACTTTAAACAAATAAGTACATCAAATAAAGTGAAATTAAGATTATTTGTAATTCAAACCAGTAATAGCGATTTGAAAGTATGATCCTTTGTTAAACAACTTTTATTCTAAGTTGAATAAAATTCTGAGATTTAAATGTTCAATTGGCAAGGTAAAATTATAAGGATTTTCGCAATCATAATTTCACTTTATTTGATTTACTTTTTTGTTTAAAGTTAAATTCATCTGTACGTTTTCACTCCAAACAGACTATAGAAGTTGCTAAAAATCTCAAGTTCTTTCGCAGAACTTCAATTTGTGATGTGCGAGAGGGAGGATGTATTGATATTTCTATGTGAAGTCTAAATATTTAATGAGCCAGTGTTAATTTGCAATATCATGGACATGAATAATGTAAATATATGTATCGTAAAACTTTTTTGTTTTGCTTCTTTTCATCATGGTACTCAACGCTCTTTCAAAGCATCACGATCTGTAATTAGTCCAACACTGTTGGTAATTAAGCTGATTGGATTAAGAGAGGCCAGTGCGCGAACACTTAAGTGTCCAGGGGCCATTCTGGGATGAGTTGTTGACAAGGCGTGAAAACTCAGGGACCACTGTGGGAAAGGTCACTCTGGGCATAAATCTGGGGATGTGTCTAAACCCAAACCTCTAGGCTGCCTTACCGCACGTCAGTGATCACCATAAAACACAAACAAACAAGAAGATATAGAGGAGGAAGAGGAAGAAGAAGAAGAACAACAACAACAAAACACCCAAAAATCATTGCCAGGAAACTGGGCGACGATGGTAACCATTTACAGCTTCCCCAATGAGAACAAAACTCTTGCTATTACCAACTGTTTTATTGACGTTTCTACATCACAGGTGAATGCAGATTCTGCTTATGCACACTTGATGTCCGCTGGCTTCATTTTGTCCACCTCGTCACACTGGCGTTTGTCCACAGGACTCATCCTGTTCTTAGGGTCACCGCAGTAGGTGTTCTTGAAACGCTGTGGACAGGCGAGTGAGAGAGTCAAATGGATATCCGGTGTTATTTAGGTAGTAATCAAACATACAATACATACAAATTATAGTGTAATCAATTCTGAAACTCACACAGGTTATCAGCGTTTAATAAGAGATTCCAACCCACGACTAAAGGGATAAAGCACTGTGAGTGAATGATGCTTTACGCCGCTTTAGGAACAGTCACGTTCACCCGGAACGGGGTAGACGAACAGATGGCTTTTCACAAATGAAGTGGACCGATATGGTGAGTGAGCACTTTAAGTTTTGGCCCGTAGGAAAGTTTTCGATATGGACGTTTGTGTTCATAAAATTGTGACAGTATCACGCATCATGAAAATACAGCTCTAGTACTGGAGAGGGATGTTGACAAGAAGCGTGAGCAACACTCATCTAGTACTGGAGAGGGATGTTGGTAGGAAGCGTGAGCATCACTCATCTAGTACTGGAGAGGGATGTTGACAGGAAGCGTGAGCATCACTCATCTAGTACTGGAGAGGGATGTTGGCAGGAAGCGTGAGCATCACTCATCTAGTACTGGAGAGGGATGTTGACAGGAAGCGTGAGCATCACTCATCTAGTACTGGAGAGGGATGTTGACAGGAAGCGTGAGCAACACTCATCTAGTAATGGAGAGGGATGTTGGCAGGAAGCGTGAGCATCACTCATCTAGTACTGGGGAGAGGGCGTGAGCATGTTGACAGGAAGCGTGAGCATCACTCATCTAGTACTGCGTGAGTGATGTTGACAGGAAGCGTGAGCATAACTCATCTAGTACTGGAGAGGGATGTTGATAGGAAGCGTGAGCATCACTCATCTAGTACTGGAGAGGGATGTTGGTAGGAAGCGTGAGCATCACTCATCTAGTACTGGTGAGGGATGTTGACAGGAAGCGTGAGCATCACTCATCTAGTACTGGAGAGGATGTTGACAGGAAGCGTGAGCATCACTCATCTAGTACTGGAGAGGGATGTTGACAGGAAGCGTGAGCATCACTCATCTAGTACTGGAGAGGGATGTTGACAGGAAGCGTGAGCATCACTCATCTAGTACTGGAGAGGGATGTTGACAGGAAGCGTGAGCATCACTCATCTAGTACTGGAGGGATGTTGGCAGGAAGCGTGAGCATCACTCATCTAGTACTGAGAGAGGGATGTTGACAGGAAGCGTGAGCATCACTCATCTAGTACTGGAGAGGGATGTTGACAGGAAGCGTGAGCATCACTCATCTAGTACTGGAGAGGGATGTTGACAGGAAGCGTGAGCATCACTCATCTAGTACTGGAGAGGGGTGTTGACAGGAAGCGTGAGCATTACTCTGGTTTTAATGGACTACATGTAATGACTTCCAATATCAGTTCATAATAAATATGACTAGATTTGTAAATTAACCTAACTTGGTTTGTTCGAGACGTATTGACGATATCAAATAGCAAAACTTGTCTGTTTATATACTTACAGTGTACTGCAGCATTAGGAAGTCGGCATTGCTAATATCTGAAAAGAGATACAAATGTAAGAGAATGCTGCTATACGTTTTAATCCCAGTTATAATTCCATTCTTCCTTTTCTCTGTAGAAATGTTATTGTAATAAGCATCCCATGATTTTTTAATTCAAATATCAAAGTCCCCCGCTGGATCATCTACATTTTCCTGAGGCAAGGCGGTTGACTGAGTGTTAAAGTGGAAACTGAACATTTATAGTCAGTCATCATCTTGTCTCGGATACATCAAACCACCAACATTCTCCTGAGGCAAGGAGGTTGACTGACTGTTAAAGTGGAAACTGAACATTTATAGTCAGTCATCATCTTGTCTCGGGTACATCAAACCACCAACATCTTCCTGAGGCAAGGAGGTTGACTGGCTGTTACAGTGGAAACAAGACATTTATAGTCAGTCATCATCTTGTCTCGGGTACATCAAACCACCAACATCTTCCTGAGGCAAGGATGTTGACTGACTGTTAAAGTGGAAAGTAGACATTTATAGCCAGTCATCATCTTGTCTCGGATACATCAAACCACCAACATCTTTCTGAGGCAAGGAGATAGACTTACTCTTAAAGTGGAAACTAGACATTTATCGTCAGTTATCTCGGGAAGTGAACTACAAACGGAAGGATACACATTTTGAAAATATATCTTACTGAATACTGGAAATCCGCCTTGGCTGCCGGTAAAAGTTGAGAACATGTATCTGCTGTACTCTTCGGAGTAGCCATACCGACACGAGAACCTGGTCGCGAACTCCCATGGTTTACTGAGACAAATGTTATCTGTACGTTAAAATGAAAAATATAATATTTTTCACAAAAACGTATGCCACAGTTCTTTGGTTCTTCGGGTGCTCTTATCACCATCAAGATCACCACTGCCATCATCATTACCATCAAACCTCACATTCTTAAGATTATCAAATATAAAAATAAAGAAATGTTATAATAGATACATGAAATATTGATATTACATCTGTTTTTTAGCTATCAAGATGCGCTAAGAGTCAATCTTTACAACGCAAGATCTTATCAAAATGAAATTAAACGCAAAATCGAACTCAGTATATTTTGAAAACAGATTCGCAAACGGTAGATTATCAAATCGTTTGTTGCATTTGGTCATAGATGAAATACAAATCTTGTCATACCCCTTTTCAGGATGTTATTTTGTTTTAAAGATGTTCATCTTAGCTGGTTAGAACTTAAACAAATTGTATCTTTGAAAATCTCTTGACTGGTCTGATTATTTTCATTTTCTTTGTACAACCTGTTGAGAACCTGAGGAATATGATATTTAAGATGTGACAATATTTTTAGCCGAACTATATAATGAAATACTATGAAAATGCACGTTGTCTGTCTCAACGAAAGACTATATATTGACCAGTAAATCATGTCTTCCCCTAAAGGCGGGATACATTCACAAGGTCTGTACAATTTGAGAAAGTATAGCAATATCTTTACCAAACACAAAATGTAGAAGTAACGGTAAACATGTTATCAGACTTATTTCAGACGTTTCAAGGAATGTTTTCATGATTATTTAACATGAGTGAGTGAGTAAGTGAATGAGTGAGTTTAGTTTTACTCCAGAAATGAACTTCATACAGTGTACCCATGTCGGGAATTAAACTGGGGTCTTCGGGATGACTTTGCTACCCTGTTTAACACGAACTTTTATAATATAATAGATTATAAAGAAAACACGGTACAAAGTAAAGGCAAAGCATCAACATCGTTAGATATCAGCCTCAAATGGCTTCACCATTGCCTCATATTTCCGCCATCTTTGGTACTTGATCACGTGATAAGTCACGTCATATCCGGTAACATTCTCACTTTCCGGAGGGCTAAAAGGTACACTGACATACAGTTATTTCATGGAGTGAAAGGGTCCCGGAGGGCTAAAAGGTACACTGACATACAGTTATTTTATGGAGTGAAAGGGTCCCGGAGGGCTAAAAGGTACACTGACATACAGTTATTTCACGGAGTGAAAGGGTCCGGAAGGCTAAAAGGTACACTGACATACAGTTATTTTATGGAGTGAAAGGGTCCCGGAGGGCTAAAAGGTACACTGACATACAGTTATTTCATGGAGTGAAAAGGTCCGGGAAGGCTAAAAGGTACACTGACATACAGTTATTTCACGGAGTGAAAGGGTCCGGAAGGCTAAAAGGTACACTGACATACAGTTATTTTATGGAGTGAAAGGGTCCCGGAGGGCTAAAAGGTACACTGACATACAGTTATCTTATGGAGTGATTTTATTCAAAGGTTCCCCTGCCCTCATCTTTCCCTTTCGGTTTCGGTCGATGGCTAAACGAAACTTACCGTCGTAGTTGTAATTCAGAAGATCTTTGCTGAAGTCACTGAAGTCCACTCTGCCGTCACCGTTGACGTCGTTGTCCATCGTAGCAGCACAGAATTTCCCCAACAGCTCCTCGGGAGGGTTACAGCGGATAAGGAAAGGATTAAAAAGGTTCCTTCAAGAAGAGACAAATAGTGAATGAATATGAGAGTCAAAATAGGTTTCTGGGGTTCTAACTGGGATGTTTAGTATCATTAAAAGAAATTGTAACAGTTTGTTTTCCTTGTTTGTTTGTTGTTTAAGGCCGCACTCAGCAATATTCCAGCTGTATGGCGGCGGTCTGTAAATAATCGAGACTGGACCAGACAATCTAGTGATCAACAGCATGAGCATCGATCTACCCAACTTGGATACGCAATGATCCTGCTCACCCGATCCCGTTAGTCGCCTATAAGACAAGCCTAATTAGAACCCTGATTGTGTCTGGTGAATTTCTTGACATACCTGGCAAAACCACAGGTCCCACAGAAGAAGATGGCGAACAAGGCAAGTCGAAGGGCAAGCATTCTGAAATAGAAAACCAGACCTAGGTGGTGACGGTTGAATTTGCCATTAGAATTTCAAAATATCAAAAGTGCCATTGCGCATGCGCTAAACGACAAAGTAGTGGTCCTAACACGAACTACAGTCAAATCAATACACACGACATCTATCAGGAAGCATATTCAACGGACAGTGAGGGTGGCAGATTTACATGTGCCACGACTGAAAACGAAAAGAGTCATTAATCAGCTCTGTTGAATAAAGACCAAGTTAAATGTTGGAGTAAAATTCGGAAAAGTACGAACCTGTCTAAATGTGGTGGATAACGACTCGAGATGTGGCCAGATCTGCCTCTGACTGTTCAGTATGTGCTATAGCTCCGTCCCATGGGGAGGCGGACGCAAGGAGCTTTGGCAGGTGGGGGTGCCGACGAGGGGTAACCATATTTTGAAAACTAAATTTTATAATCGTCTCCGTTTGTGGATACTGTAAGTAAATGGTACAGGTAACACTATTATCAATCTTTTGTAATATTTTTGTGATTTTAAATGGAACATTCAAGTAACTGATTACGTAAGGTGCGTGCGCGTGTGTGAGTGAGTGAATGTGTGATCGTACCCTGAAGGCGCCAGTCGCTGCTCACAATATCAATCACTGGATGATCTGACCAAGACGCATTATTTACCAGCAGTCGCTGTACAGCTGGAGTATTGTTGAGTGCGACATTAAACAACAATGCGATGTAAAACATGAAAAGGGTCTTGTCCAAAGAATAGTTGTGATTTCTATGAATTTGCACATTGCATCATTCAAAAACACTATACAGTACAGTATGGGATGTAATAGCCCTGATCCCTGTTAATTGAGAGGTTAAAACGGCGTATTTAAAGGTGTGGTCTGCAACATCAGCTGCGACTGTGGCAGCAGCTACATTGGTGAAACATCCAGACCACTCAACATACGCATGAAAGAACATGAGACATCCACAAACAATGCAGACACCAAATCAGCCATTTCGGAACACATCACCAAATTTCCTCAACACAACATTAACTGGGACACTGTCAAAACACTTACAAACAACAAACATTATTACACTCAGCGTAAATTGGCCGAGACATTACAAATACGCCGTTTTAACCCCTCCATTAACAGGGATCAGGGCTATTACATCCCATCAGCTTACAACCACCTAATCCACAAATAAATACCCACTCACCCACCCTGGCTTCTCATCACATTCCTCACCACTGGCTTCCCACTAATTCATCCCCCCACCACCCTGGCTTCTGCCTAATTAACTTACAGTCACTAATTGTCTTGGTAATCCCACTCATCTCATTTATGTTATCTTAGCTCATCATCATGCTACTGTAGCTCATCATATAACTTTCTTTGATGCTTTCTTCCCACCCCTGTTATTGTTATCTCTTTATCGTATCCTGTATATAAACTGGTGTACCCCTTCATTCCCCAATATGCTTGAAAACGGTATAAGAATCTATACCGAAACGTCGCCATTGTTAAAATAAAGAAGTTGATCATCCATAAAGTCTTGTCATCCCCAATTGTTTAACGACGTCACAGACGAAGAAATCCAGAAACAATGGTTGCTTAGCATGACGCTGGTTATGTTTCACCATATGGGTAATAATATAAATATGTATTTTACACAAGGCAGCATGTGATGTAATGACTAATAATGCGTTGCAATCAACTCTCAATAAAGCAGTTAAAAACTAGCAAGACTGTCCCTCAATGCTCCAAATATAGGTCTGTTGACGTGCGTAATATATTCACAGCAAAAATAACTGAGTTTCCATTCTTGCGGAAACCTAATGGATACTGGGTAATGTAGGTTTCCGCTAGGTTTCAGTATCCGAAACAGACAATGCTAGTTTCCGCATAGTTTACAAAACTGAAACTAACAAATATAGGTTTCCGTCAGATTTCTACAACTGAAACTGTCTTTATGAGTTTCCATTTAGTTTCAGGTCGCTGAAACATTCATAGCAAAATCACTTAGTTTCCATTGTTGCGGAAACCTGTTGGATACTGGGTAATGTAGGTTTCAGCTAGGTTCCTGTACCCGGAAAGTGACAAGTCTATTGGTTTCCGCTTAGATGAAATGGCAAACTTAGCTTTGTGCTGTTCCATTGGGATACCGACGAAGGATTCTTGTACAATTCAATCAATCAATCAATAAATCTTTATTTACAGTACTGAAGAGGCCGTATGCCTATAGTACATCTTTCATACATACAGTTGCAGAGGGTGCAGTATAAAAGAATATATAGTAAGTATTATCACATCTGTAATGCAGAGGATCTCATATTCATGGCATGGTATATATACATTGCGAGATATTTTGTGGCTGTTTGACTTTGGGATGCCATGAGGGTATAGAATTTGTTTTTTCGGGGGTTCAAGTAGAAATATTTCTTTATGTATTCATTTCTGATATTTGCATACAATGGACAAACAAGCAAGAAATGATTTTCATCTTCTCCCTCATGATAAGAACAATATTTACACAATCGTTTTTCCCGTGGTATCCCTAAATGCCTAGCTTTTTCTATTAAAAGATCATGGGAACTACATCTGAAACGGGCTAATGCTGTTCTGAATTTCTTAACGTTAATGTCTAAAGATATTTTTCTGTACGAATGAATGCTTTAAAACAGGAATTAATGGTTTATCTTCATGTGTAAGCGTAGTGAAAAATGCCACTTTGAAAATACATATCTTTTAGCCTTTGTGTTAATTCATATATAAAATGCTCTGGTGCTGTTACATTTTGTTCTCTCCAGATATAATCATAGCCGCAAGACTGAAGTATCTTTCTGACACCAGAGGTCCAGTTATTTTTACCTCTATCATCGTAAAGCATCATCATGTTATACCATTTTGGGGGGAATCTGGTGCTGGGCATTTTAAGCAATCTTATCCAATATTTTATTACTTTTATGTAACTAAATATATACATAGGGTATCTCCCACATTCCCCATAAACTGTAACATTTGGGGTGTTGGAGTTTACTCCTAAAAATGTTTTGCACGCATATAGATGTACCTTCCGTAATGTGTCATAGATTTCTTGACCCCATACTTCTGCACCATAGAGTAGAATAGGACTAATCTTAGTGTCAAAGATTTTGAAAAAGGTGTCAAAGTTAATATTTGGGAGCGGTCTTATGGTTCTTAAAATGCTTATTAAAATCTTTTTAGCCTGTAGTGCGGCTTTGTCGCAGTGCAATGACCAAGTTAGTCGATTTGTAAAAAGTACACCCAAGTATTTGTAACTTCTTACAACCTCAAATTTTTCACCTTTATAAAATCATTTTTTCCCGTTTTGCTAATTTTCCTCCATTTTTGAAAACTATGACCGAGTTTTCTCTGCTTCCCTTTGAAAAAGTTCGCTTTCTTTTTTCTGCATACACTGTTATATTTATTTCTACTATATAATATTGTATTCGTGTAAAGAGTTATTATCCTTTATCCTAAAATTGTTTAAATATTTACATCGTTCCCTTTTTAGGAGCTCACATTCATGGTCAAACCACTGTTGATAACTGATACAACCACTGTTGACTAAAACTGCGATGCGACCATTTTACATCCGGGCTTCCCTGGTTGGTTCAGCTGCGCGATACCCGAGACTGCCCACACCCTTCTCCTTACTTCATGGCGGCCATTATGCCACTAGAACGAGGCGACTGGGGTGTGTGGGTAGTGTTCCCTTTGAAGTCCCCGTGTGGTAAAACAGAACCCTCCCTAGAAATAAAACCGTGTTGTGAGGCATGTGCAGATGTGGAGCATTGTAATTGATGTGGCGAATTTGTGGCAGACACCAGCTCTAGCAGCGAATTTAGGAGTCGCTATTTCAAAGAATGCAATATGGCTTACGTAATGATTTCATTAGTTACCAAAACGTGGCCATTTGGGATTCTCGTGGGTGTAAATCGGAGAGCATTTCAAAAGGAAATAATTTCGAAGAGATCATGGGGATTAAATTGAAGACGAAATAACTACATCTATATGACTACAGTTGATTCGTCATTGATAACGATTTGTTATTCAAACACAGCGCCGTGACAGTTTTACTTCCGTCCGTACGGCCTCAGAAATATATCTGAAGAAATAAACCACATGTTGTGGGTGCTTAGCCGAGCCAGGATATACTGGTTGTGATCGGATTATGATCTTTGGGGTGCGATCACCATGTGTGCGTGCTTATGGAATTCCAGAAAAAATCAGCATTTAGTCAAATTCTTGTTTATTTTGTTCTATGATATTTATGAGGGTCTCTTATTATGTGTATTACATAGGCAATATTAGATGTGACGTCTGACGCTGTCACTCTGTATTAACTCAGGCCCACCAACGAGTCTATGACTGATGTTGACACGCGTCAAGTTCTGGATGACCTCAAAGCTCTCGACACCAACAAAGATGGCAGCCTCATCTTCCGCCGAAATGAACGACCGTTCATTTGGAGCCCATTCGACAGTTCCCTCAAACGTAAGTAATAGGTTGAATATTGACACAGAAGTTATTCAGGATCACCCTGTAGAACTTGTACGACAACTATGTTTGTGGTAAGTTATTTACAGCTATCAGTGTGGTCGATCGTTCCGTCTGACTCTGGAGGATGGTTTCACCTACATCTGGGATGTTTTTATTGGGTCCTTTAACGCTGGAGTTGCACCTTCATTTCTCATGCTCTTGTCCTGTAAGATTAACGATGGAGTCGATGGTTGCACCTACATCTGGGATGGTTTTATTGGGTAGTTTTAAATCCTGGAATTGCACACTCATTTCTCATGCTCTTGTCCTGTACAGTTAACGCTGGAGTCGATGGTTGCACCTACATCTGGGATGTTTTATTGGGTAGTTTTAACACTGGAATTGCACACCTCATTTCTCATGCTCTTGTCCTGTACAGTTAACGCTTGAGTCGATCATTGCACCTTTATTCCCCATGTTCTTGTCCTGTAAGATTAACGATTGAGTCTATGGCTGCAGTTACATTTGGGATGTTCTTGTTTTTGGCACTAAACGCCATAGTTGATGGTTGCACACTCATTTCTCATGTTCTTATCCTGCACAGTTAACGCTGGAGTCGATGGTTGCACCTAAATTTGGGATGTTATTATTCTGTACAGTTAATATGGTCCATGGTTGCAAACACATTTGTCATGTTCTTTGTCTTGTACAGAAACCGCTGGGGTGACCGTTGCACCTACGCGATGTTGGAGAAGCGGTTGCATGACATCAGCAGGGGCGTAGCATATTGCGCGTCTTCATTCGACGTTGTCGACGTCAACAAAGACCTCAAGCTCAGCGCTGCGGACAAGGACGACGCTGCATTCAAGCTGCTCTCGATAAGGATGGTGCAGGATATACGATACCTTTGCATAGATTTTGTTGTACAAGATTACACAACCCAAAAACATTCAGTTTTTGCTGTTGGTAGTCATATTGTTTAAACATTGTGGAACGATCTAGTATTCTGATTAGCTTTAATTCGTTGAAGAGACGATCTATCTCTTAGAGGTAGAAGAGTTACATGATCGCGGGTTCAAATCCCAGAGTCGTTGTCATCCTAATTCCTGGATTTCACAGCCTCAACAATTTGTTTCATTGAGTTTCGCCAAAGATTTGAATGTAGAAAATACATAATTCATATAAGTCAGTTATATTTTCTTTTCTTTCTGGTCATTATTTGTAATAGTTTGGAGTGTGGCGTTAAAACAAATAAACAAACACAACGATGAGAAGTCACAACATAATGAATGATTTTTATCTGAAGGTAATGGCAAAGCGTCTGTGTGTGAAGCTTTCCGGGGCTTCATGGCCGTGCTGCAAGATGCAGAAGAAAAGACCTACATGCAAGAGGTATTTATGACGTTTCAAACAATATTTAACCAAGTTAGGAAACTGTAGCAATGTACTGCTGTGCAGTGACTATCCCACATTCATTGATCTCTAATACATAGCATGGATTTGTTCTACACACTCTATGGCAAAGCATACCAGAGCACACGGAAATCATCAGTATTGGCGTGGTATTAAAGCAGTTAACAGAAACATGAATGGTAGATTTTGTAGAACTGACAGGATTAACTTGCGTATATCGTCATAATGCATTCTGATGCTACATTTCAGTGTGTTATAGAGATGCTTATCGCCTTGTTTCGATAGGTGTCGACCTCGCCAAAGAATTATAAAAGTAAACTCGACACAGACGTATTTACATGTTTTTTGGTCTTATAGAATACTAGAAAAGAATAGGGTTGGCTTATTAGAAAATTCTAAGATGCTTCGGTGAAAGATCAAAGGCGCCGACAGTACTTTATCAGACGATAATGTGCACTTTTTGCATTACGTCACAATGTAATGCCATTCTAGTCTCGCCCCTCGTAATCGAACAATTTTGCATTACGTCACAATGTAAGCGACCTCACGATGCATGTCAGGTTGTCATCGCCTCGTACAGCCTCCTACAGTAAACTGCTCCGTTGCATCTCGTTTCTTGGTTTGCAGTTGCTTCACGCAGATAACGTCACTGGTGGAAACATTACGTTTATGTTTTCCGACGTTTAAAATTGTCCCAATTCGACTCACAAGTTTTCAGCGGCACGGTAACGTTCGCAATGTTTACATTCCCACAATGCAATCGTGGAATGTCGCTGGACTACTCAGCTTCATCTGGATGTACTGATCTAAACTTACGTTGATAGTAGAAATGCGACGTTCAGATTGCCCCATATGGTTTACGTTACTCACAGATGTAATTAAAATAATTTAGAAGGATATTTAATCAGAACGTGACCTGTCATTAAACTGTTTATCATTGTTTTTTTTCTGGTAACGTAGGTCTTAACGTAGGGGGCAGTCACATCAATAGAACAGCGCGCCAGATAGCCCTGTGCGAGGATTCTTAATTTAGGTCACCGACACCGTCGGTTGTTTTCTCGCCCAGATTAATCGTAATTATCCTTAGAAAGCATTACATTTGGCATTTAGAAAGAATACAGTTCGCTCTACCACGAAGCAGAAAGTGTGCGAAAGTGTGCTTTATTACACTATACATGGTGGTAGAGCGAACTGTATTTCTTACATGTTAACCGTACAGTAACAATAGGGATAAATTTTCACCTTCCATAAAGCTTCTGTGTGGTTTGCTTTCTGATAGAGCTCGATACGAAAATCAGTAACGGACGTAAGTTGAAAGATATAAGGGCATGGATCGTAGCCATGAGTCGTGGGTAATGGATGTTAAATGTAAAAGTGGAGCAATAATGACCTACGACTACTATCTAATTTTAGCTTTGGTCCTTCAGCACACTCACAACAGATCCCATGCATCTGCAATAATCAGTGATGGCGATGACACCAGTAGGATGAGGTTTGGGGTGTAGGTTGTAGGGTGTAGGTTGTAGGGTGTAGGGCATAGGAGTTGGGTGTTGGGGTTGAGGATGTGGGTTACAGCAATAATCAGTGATGGCGATGACACCAGTGGGATGAGGTTTGGGGTGTAGGGTGTAGGTTGTAGGCTGTAGGGCATAGGAGTTGGGTGTTGGGGTTGAGGATGTGGGTTACAGTGCAATAATCTGTGATGGCGATGACACCAGTGGGATGAGGTTTGGGGTGCAGGGTGTAGGCTGTAGGGTGCAGGGCATAGGGGAGTTGGGGTGTTGGGGCTGAGGATGGCAGGAATACAGTGCAATAATCAGTGATGGCGATGACACCAGTGAGATGGGGTTTGGGATGTAGGATGTACATGTAGGATGGTGGGTGCAGAGGTTGGGAGGTGGATGGTGGGGGGTTGAGGATGTGGGTTACAGTGCAATAATCAGTGATGGCGAGGCATGACACCAGTGAGATGGGGTTTCGGATGCAGGATGTAGGGTGCAGAGTGTTGGGTGGTGGATGGTGGGGGGTTGAGGATGTGGGTTACAGTGCAATAATCAGTGATGGCGATGACACCAGTGAGATGGGGTTTGGGATGTAGGATGTAGGGTGCAGAGTGTTGGGTGTTGGGTGAAGGGCTTGAGGGATGTGGGTTACAGTGCAATAATCAGTGATGGCGATGACACCAGTGAGATGGGGTTGGGATGTAGGGATGTAGGGTGCAGAGTGTTGGGTGTTGGGTGAAGGGGTTGAGGATGTGGGTTACAGTGCAATAATCAGTGATGGCAATGACACAAGTTGGATAAGGTTTGGGGTGTAGGGTTTAGGGTGTAGGGTGAAGAGTGTGTAGGTGTTGGTTTTGAGTGTTTGGTGTTACAGGATGTGGGTTACAGTGTCGACGTCGAGAGAAAGGCTACTAGAGTCATCTGACCAAACGAACTATTCAAGCAATACTGCTCTCTTTCTCATGCTTTGAAGGTTTGCCTCAGTACAGGGCAGTTGTTACCCTAGGTTTTGTGGACAAAAGTTTGGAGCTCCTTGCAAAAAATGCTTGGGCAATGTTTGTTGAAAGACTTTCTCCTAGAGGTAGCTTAAGCGCACATACTCTTTGGCCTTGGACTATATTTGGGAATAAACAGCTTTTATCATATATCTTTTTGCACATCATTTGCCGGTATAAATTCCGGTATGCAGACTGTATTCTGTACACTCGGAGGTCATCTGTATCAGTGTTATCAGTCAGTTAACAAAAACAGAAATACTGGATTTTGTAGAACTAAAACCCAACCTTTGCCTTCTTTCTCAGGTGAAGTATACGGACATCGCCTACAAGTACAGGAAACACTCACCCATATTTTTCCCTGGGTCCGACTAAACCAACATGTTTGTCATGGCAAGGCAAAGGCAACCATCACCTGACTGCATGGACGATAACCGTAATGCTTTGTCAATAAAAAAGTGGAAAAATTCTTATATAGCCTCTTTCATGGTTATTGGTTAGAAATACATTTTCTAGGGTGGATTGCACGGACACGCGGTGGCTCAGTCAATTAGAGTTGCGTTACACATTTGTACTGGGATCCTGTGATGGTGAGTTCGAATCCTAGTTGTTTGGTTGGTTGGTTGGTTGGTTGTTTAACGGCACTTGTAGGCCGTGGGGCCGAAACCCAAAATTGTGTCAAAGTGCTTGAACATGTCTGGTGAATGCAAAGTTAGGGTGTTATAATTAAGTTTGTTATTTATCAGGCCTATTAAAAACCTTAACTTGTTAAATAACTTGCAATAATAATTATTTAGAAGCCTTTAGAATGGAAAAATTCGAAAAGCAGTGAATCGCCATGGTTGCAAAGGTATTTTTGACCAATCAGAATACAGGAGGCAGCTATGTGTGGTAATACTACAACATGGCTGCGGCCATGGCTGTGGAATGTTTATGTCACATTACTGACAATAAAATCAGTGATTTACGTCCATTTACGGATATAACATGGGCAAAAGTAAGGTGAATGAGTTGCAAAATGGAAAAGAACTAGATGGCATTGAACATTCTGTAGCTGAGAAAGTTAATAGAGCTTCTAAAAGCACAGCTTAGTTCAATCTGAAGCGTCACCAAACATTTACTGATAAGACTAGCATTGGGGAGCTTGGAACCAAAAAAGTCAAGGGTTGTTGGCATAAAGGTAGGGTAGATTCTCCTCCTAAAAAAAAACTTGCTGAATTATGTTGCACTTTTGGCATTCATGCCTTAAATTGTAGTTTAGGTAATGATTTATTTGGCCAGTTTATATGCTTTAGTTATAACGGTTGCAGTGTTGTTGACAACATGTTAGGTTCTTCTTCATTATTTCCTTTCATCACGCCTCTGTTTAATGTGAGCACACTAGATAAGTCAACACTAGATAACGAACACTCTTCAAATGTACATTCAAACAAAAAAAGATTACAGTCTCCAACAAATAAATAGAAAGATAAATTAGTAGCAGCAAGCACTCCAACCCTAAATTATTTGGAAAACACTTTTAACCAATATCCCAATCATGTCAACAATGGAAAGATCACTTCTCAAATTCTTATATGCATTAAAACTCTTCAAAACACACAGAACATTTACCTCAATTATACAACCTACCAGCAACACACATTTTTTAAACTAACTATTTTCCGATCAAGAAATATTTACAAATATTCTCTTTGCCAAATAGTGAAGCCCCTGATCCATATGGAATTGCACATAAATTTCTAAAGGAGTCAAGAAGTTTCATTGTCCCTACTCTCACTGTTCTTTATAAATTTATGACTTAGGCTATTTCCTCCCATGTGGGGTTAGGGCATATTTTGCCCCTTTGTTAAAATCTGGTGACAAGAACAACCCCTTTCGATAATTACCGTGTGTTATATCCCTCATTGACTCCCCTTTATTATTTACATCAATTCTAAGTAAAAGATTAAAATTTGGTGCTATTTAAATAATATCATTTTGTGAAGTCAGGCTGGTTTCAGGTAAAAACTATTCTACCTAATAGACCACATTTTGCACTTCAGGCTATCGCACAGAAAATATTCTTATAAAGAAACGGGTAGATTTTATGGATTTTCAAAAGCTTTCGAGACCCTTAAACATGATGAATTTTTACATGCTCTCCGCAATGTTTGGGTAAGATGGAAAGTTTTTAAATAATATTACTTGTATGTATAATTCAGTTTGTGCCTGTCTTGGAACACCCAAGGACTTTCTAAACAATTTTCTTGTAAGTGGGTACCCATCATTTTTTAGCCCTCAAAATATTTATAATATTTATTAATCATTTATGTACAATGATGACATGAGGGTGGTATGTGGATGTTATTTCCGCTGTTTTTAATAATGTATGACCTTATGTCTGCTAATGATGTTTTGGGCTCTTTCTCAGACATTAATATTCAACCTCAGAAAAAGATTACTTAGTAAAGAAACAAGAATAAATTAAATCTTAAGAAACCTAAAGTTGTTGCTTCTAGAAATGGAGGGCCTAGATCTTATGAAAAGTGATGTTTTAATGGGGAACAATAAGACACTGTACCTTTTATAAATATAAGGCATTGTATTTACACCAAAACTTGTTTGGTCCAGAGCACAATTATGTTTAGCATCTCAAGCCAGAAAGGCAATTTTATCAGTTAATCATTTTTTCAAAGACATTTTGAAACATTCATTTGTACATCAAGTTCATGTTTCAAATGTATTTAAGGAAATCTCATATATTTATTACAAAAAAAAAAAAAATATTCACTGATCACACCAATTTTATGCTATGGCTCAGAAACATAGGGAAATTTTATTGTAAAAGTATTAAATCTGTACAGCTTGTTTTTGAGTAAACGTATCTTAAAATATAGGTAACATTGTACTTCTATGGCCCTGGGTGAGATGTGGCAGACTGCCCCTGCAGCTTAATTACTAGTATATGACCCCTGTAATCAAATATTGGTGTAGAGTAATACAACCTCCCATAACAGATTACTCCTTTCAAAGTTACCTTATGCTTAAGTCATAAGATGGTAGTGGCATCAAAAAGTTCAAAGTATCTTTTAAATTTTGGTTTTGGATATGTTTCTGGTTGAGCCTAGATGTTGTTGATGTAAAAATGCTTATAAGCCTATTTAAACAAAGATTATCAATAAACTTAAACAGTCTTGTACACTTCCCTTGAGTAATTCCTCCAAATGTAACTATTATCAGTATTTTAAGTCAGTACTCAAATATTGAAGAGTTATGTATCATTTGACCTTTCTACCTGCCTTTAAGAGCTGCTTTAGCACAATTTAGGTGTAGTAAATTTTAAGATAGCTGTAGAACAGGGCATTATATCAACACTGACTGTAATCAAAGATTCTGCACATCATGTATGTGTAAAGGTCTAACCTATATTGAAGAAGAATTCCATGTATTGTATATTTGTGAATCCACATTCACAACTCTGAGAGAGGTATCTTACAAAATTTGTTAAAAAGCCTTACACTTTTTTATATTTTTTAGTTAATTAATCTTTTAGAAAATACTAACTTCAATTTTACTTGTAAAATATGTTGCTTTATATTTATTTAATGTTAAAATAATTATTATATACCAACCCTGAAAAGACCATTGTGCCCCTGAAGACACTTCATTTTTTAATGTATTTTGTCGATGGCTTTTACTGAAATATACTCTGACATTCAAATCATCAGCATAATGTGTATTTATGACTCATACTTTCCATCTCTGTAGAATATTTCAAAAAAGTGTAAATACTGGTTTCATGTCATATCCTTTTGTATGATCAAATATGTTTCCAGTGAAAGCTGAAACTAACAAATTTTGACCTATTACCATTCATATTTGACAGTTTCATGTGATATATACATGAAATGTATTTGCATCATGTATATCAATTGCAGCAATTAAGTAATTAATTAAATCAGCTGCATATAGATGGCTGAGCGGTTGGGCGGCTGACTTCGTTTGCTGACGATTAGGTGCCTGAGTCTAAGGGTGTGGGTTTGAATCCAAGATGGGACTCCAACCCAACAAAAAGTACTTCTGAATCAGTATTTTTACTGAGAAGTGTAAACCCAAGTATAACATATGTTACATTTGACCACTTTCTAAATGAAATTAGTAATCACAGACATTATTATGTTTCTTGGACAATACTCTTTTGAATTTTTCATTTATATGACTTGTCGTGTAATAATCAACACCCTAAAAAGTTTAATTGTAGTGAAATTTTTAATTCAAGAAATTTGAATTTTAACAAATAATGACTAATTATGAAATTATAGAACATTTCTAATGTTTCTACAACATTACTATAGCACAAGTACCATAAAAGGTTAGTTACCTTACAGGCCTAAGTCAAGGCCGTGTAATCAGAATCCGGTCGGGGAGTACCCTTCATTCAGGAGCTCTAAATAATTAATGTGTATCTATTTTGCAAGAAAAGTATTGATTCTTAACAAGCACATCCTAGGAAAATTTTGATATATTGTTCTTGTATTCCCCAAGCATGTTGAAGCACTCTGCTATTTCTAGAGGCCCTACAAAATTTCCTCGGCCTACGGCCTATATTGGCTATATACTCCGACTGCAAGGACGATAATGCTTTGTAAATAATAAAATGAACATACTGTTTGGAAGAGTCAAATATCATGTTGATGAGTCGAATATTTAATCGGGTGAAACGAAGATCACAAGGATGGTCTTATATACTGTTGGATTAATTGAAAAACATATCCCCGCTCAACAATTAACTTCATTCTTCTACTTTGAAAGGATTAAATGTTTAACTTAAAGACAATTGCCTCTTTCTGTTCTGTTAGAGCGAGTTTGTGGTGGTCATGACGTTATCAGTACAAACTTTTCCTCCCATCTCTCTCTTATCTTCCTTCTTCTTCTCCATCTCTTCTCCAAATCCCTCTCCTCCTTCTTCTATAGAGCAAACTAACCTCGGCTATTGTAACGAGGAAGAAAGGAGCACTCTCAAATATGTCTCCTAGACAATTGCCTCTTTCTAACATACCAGAACGTGTTTGTAGTTCATGACGTTATCAGTACAAAATTCTACTCCTCCTTCTCTACTTCTCCTCTTTTCTCCTCCTTCTCTTCTTCTCCGCGTCCTTCTTCGCCTTCTTTTTGTGGAGAGGAAGAAATGAGTGAGTGCGTGAGTTAAAATTTATAGTCAAGATCGGCAATATTTCAACCATATTGTGACTTCTAAAAGTTATAAATTAACAATAAACACAATTAAAACATTAAAACACCTGTCGACGAAGGCCATTAAAATAACCAGATGATCACATGAACATATTTAAGACTAGTAATTAAATGTAAAAATATTTAAACTATAAATGACAATACAAATATAAAACAGGTTTATAGATTGCCAACAACTGAAGGTAGATCACCATACTTACAGTATATTTTGCTACCTGCATGGACCCTAGCTGGATTTACATAATCCCTTCAGCTGTTAGCAATTTAGACACTTCTAGCCATACATTAAAAAATACACATATTCTACGATTAAATAAGCTGAAAGTTGGAAATTTACTTTCAGGAGGATAATAATTTTACAGTACTTAAAACCCTCGAGGATACAGCCTCTAACAATCTGGAGTAACTAATCCATAAAGTAGGAGAGGAAGAAGTGAGCCCCCTGAAATAGGTCTCCCTGACAATTAAGATCAAGCGAAAACGTCTAAGCAAAGTAAAATCCTTGTCACACTGAACAAAGAATTTAGACTTAACAGAAAAAGATACTTTGACTCGCAACAATGAAAAAAAGGATTTGCTTGTTAACACACAGCTCAAAACAAGGGATATTGGTGACGTCCCTTCTCAGGAATTCTATCAACATTTTTTACACGTGCTATAATAAATGCACGCCATCTGCTGAGTGCACATTTTATGAGGTGATGATCCCTTAGTGTCCTGAGTAAATGACTTGCAGCTTCAAGAGGGTACAAGGACACGCCTAAGTATTAGCAGCAAGAGAAAGGTCAGGTTAAAACTGTGCACATTCCAAGGTTGAGATGACAGGGCAGTATTTTGAAAAGTTTCGTTGCAGATAGATAGTATGTACTTTTACTTAGCGCATTGCACGGACCTGTGGTGTGATGAAGGGTTTAATTGTATTTTTCAGATCAATACCATTACGACAAAGTGAGGAGGCAGTGAGTTAAGGATTATGCCACTTTTAGCAACATTCCAGCAATATCATGGCGGGGTACACCAGAAATTGGCTTTACACATTGCACTCCATGCTCGAATCGAATCGGGAAAAAGTTCGTTTCAAAACAAACATGTTAAATTTGTATATATTTGATTGTTGACATTACATTTTCAAAATAAACTGAGAAGTGTTCTCTCTGAGCTACACACCGTCGATAATTATGATTATTTCATTATAGTACAGTCAAACACCCTTGAAGTCGAACTTTTGATAAAGGTTTGTGTGTGGATGAAAATGTCCCGTATTCTTTCGTTCTTCATTTAATTTCTGTTTTCTCGAATTTTGGATAAGCCTGAAGTATTTAAGCGGGTTACGAGATAGGGTAAAGAAATACTTCATCAGGAAATACAAGCAAACAAGTACATCTCATCAGGAAATACAAGCTATGCATAGAACCCATAAGACTGCATTCAGACATCCCCTGAACGGCCTAGTCAGCGACGTGTATGTTGTATTACATAACCAAAACCTATCTGGCTGATCTTTAAGTCAGCTTATACTAAGTCCAAATATGATTGCGACAATATTTTGTGGATGTAATTTTCATGTATGTGCCTTGCGTGTCCTTTGGGGATTTTTCTCTCTTTTGTTCATGTTAAGACTTTAAACAAAATACTAAACTTTAACTGCGAGTAACATTAAATACTGATTGGTAAATTTGTTGCTAATAGTCAGTGGAAGCTAATTGCATACAGAAATTGTTCTTTTGGGTCATTCATAATGTCAAGACGAAAGGGTCGTTCACATACTTGACAAGGAGGCAGTGTTATTATTTTAGAAATAACAAAATAACGACAGTTCCTGATCTGCATATGTAGCTGCTTGATATCGCAAAGTTGTATTTCAGAACATACCGACAAATAGGTTTGTTATGGAAGTTGTTTGTGATTTTATCGTGATTGAACATTTAAAATTATGCCACGTAAAGTTTTCAGATTGACTGACATAATGTGTCTTTGAAAATCTACGAATTAATGCCCACGTGTATGGTTCAAAGAACATTTTCGGAATTGACCTTTTTTTGACATAATGTGTCTGGTTGAGTGTATTTAATCTGACTTTCATTGATTTACCAACTCAGAATAATGCTTGTGGGCCTTGATTTACCGTCTCTATGAACCACTTTAAGTGTATGGTTCAAACCGTCTCTATGAACATTATAGATCTCTGACTTTTGCCTTTGAACCGTCTCTATGAACCGTCTGGTATGAGTGTATTGGTGTTAATCTGACTTTTTGCTCGACTTTTGAACCGTCTGCATTGATTTTACCGTCTCTCATGAACCGTCTGGTATGAGTGTATGGTAAGTAACCGGTGTGCCCAGATTTCACTGTCTCTATGAACCGTCTGGAATCATGTGCCCAGATTTACCCTTCTGTGAGGAATAATGATTAACTGTTACCACTTCGCGACTGAGAAACTATGGTTTTATCTCTGTTGGGCTTGTGTATAACCCAACCCTCTAGGTTGCCTTTACCGCCGCACGTCAAGAACTAGGCGACGATGGTAAACTCATTGCACAGCTTCCCCAATGAAAAGGAAACACTTGTTATCACCAACAGTTTTATTGACGTTTCTACATCACAGTTGAATGTAGATTCTGCTTATGCACACTTGATGTCCGCTGGCTTCAGTTTGTCCACCTCGTCACACTGGCGCGTTTGTCCACAGGACTCACCCCTGTTCTTGGGATCACTGCAGTAGGTATTCTTGAAACGCTGTGAATAGGTGAGTGGTAGAGAAATGAATATTGAGCGTCATTTGGCTTGTAATCAAATGTATATATATATATATATATATATATATATATATATATATATATATATATATATATATATATATATATATATATTGAGTTATGATATATATATACATATCATAATATACATATCATAATCAAATCAGAAAGTTAAGTACAGGCTATAGGCGTTTAATCAGAGATTCCAACCCTCACCTAAAGGGATAAGGCAAGAGTGAGGACTGCTACTTGCTTTAAGAACGTTCTTAAGTCACGTGAATCTTGGAACGGGAAGGCAAACACACGGCTTTTCCAAAATGTGATGTGGGCTGACGTAGTGAGTGAGCATTTTAACTTTTGGCCTGTGGGCACTTGGGAAGTTTTAGATATGGACGTTTGTGTTCATCATGAAAATGCAACTCTAGTACTGGAGAGGGATGTTGGCAAGAAGCGTGAGCATAACTCGACAACATTTAATGACTTCCAATATCAGTTCATAATAACTATGACTACATTTGTAAGTTAACTTGGTTTGTTGGAATATTCGCGATATCGAATAGCAAGAGTTGTCTATTTTACTTACAGTGTACTGCAACATTAGGAAGTCGGCTTTGCTAACATCTGGAAAAGAGAGATACAAATGCAAGAGATTGCTGTTGTACTTATTTGATCCCTGTTATAATTCCATTCAGCCTTTCTTCCATAGAAATGCTGCTGTCATAAGCATCCCATCATTGAGTAATTCAAATGTCAAATATCCCCCGCTGGATCCACCAACATTTTGCTGAGGCAAGGAGGTTGACTGATTGTTAAAGTGGAAACTAGACATTTAAAGTCAGTCATCATCTTGTCTCGGATACATCAAACCACCAACATCTTCCTGAGGCAAGGAGGTTGACTGACTGTTGTGCATTAACTGACATTTATAGCCCGCGTCATCATCTTGTCTCAAGTACATCAAAACCACTAACATCTTCCTGAGGTATGAACTACACATTTATAGCCAGTCATCATCTTGTCTCGGGTACATCAAACCACCAACATCTTCCTGTTGAGGCAAGGAGGTTAACTGACTGTTAAAGTATGAACTACATTTATAGCGTAGTCATCATCTTGTCTCGGGTACATCAAACCAATCCAACATCTTCCTGAGGCAAGGAGGTTGACTGACTGTTAAAGTATGAACTAGACATTTATAGCCAGTCATCATCTTGTCTCGGTACATCAAACCACCAACATCTTCCTGGAGGCAAGGCGAGGTTAACTGACTGTTTATGTGGAAACTACACATTTATGTAGTCAGTCATCATCTTGTCTCGGGTACATCAAACCACCAACATCGTTCTGAGGCAAGAAGGTTGACTGACTGTTTAAGTGGAAACTACACATTTATAGCCAGTCATAATCTTGTCTCTGGCACATCAAACCACCAACATCTTCCCGGAGGCAAGGAGGAGGTTGACTGAGTGTTAAAGTATGAACTACACATTTATAGCAAGTCATCATCTTGTCTCAAGTACATCAAACCACCAACATCTTCCTGAGGCAAGGAGGTGTGACTGACTGTTAAAGCACATGAACTAGACATTTATAGCAAGTCATCATCTTGTCTCGGGTACATCAAACCACCAACATCTCCCTGAGGCAAGGAGGTTGGACTGACTCTTTAAGTGGAAGCTGAACATTTATCGTCGATTATCTTCGGGAAGTCAAGCACAAAACGGAAGGATACACATTTGAAAATATATCTTACTGAATGTAAGAAATCCGCCTGCGGTTGCGTCAAAGATCTGGCCATGAATCTGCTGTACTCTTCGGAGAAGCCGTACCGACACAGAAGTTCTGGTCACGACCTCCTCCCACTCTTTCCTGACACAAATGTCTCTGTGGGTTAAATTGAAAAATGAAAGTTTACAGAAAAACGTATGACACAGTTGTTTGGTTCTTCGGGTTCTGTTATCGCCATCAAGATCATCAATCACCATCATCATTAGTATCAGTCTTCATATTCTTAAGATCATATTCAAATATAAACCAAAAGAAAGTTTCAAAATTCAAAGATGAAATAAATATTACATCTGTTCTTTAGCTATCAACATATGCTAAGAGGCAATCTTTACTAGCACGAAGATCTTACCGAAATTAAATGAAACACAAATATTTTCCTTTTCTATGTGCAGCCTGTTGACATCTTGATATTTAAGATATGACAATATTTTTAGCCGAATTATAGTATGATCAGAAATTATTGAGAATTTAAGAATATGTTTTATTGGATTTCTAGTATAAACAACCTTGACAAGCTATTAAGTGCTTGGTTTCATTCAAGAGAGACAACTCCGTTAACCCTTTTTCATTAGTTTGCGAAGGGCTTATCCCCTTTGTTTACTTTGCTAGCAGACGACATTTTCAGTGATCCTCAGGTATGGATGATTTAGAGAAGAGGAAGTTGATTTTTGAGTATTATAACAAAGGACATCAGAACAGCTAAAGAGTGATTTCAAGTAGAACAAGCATCCTTTGTCCACTGTTTATCGTGTTTTGAAAAATATATTAATTGATATGTCATTGAGCACCAGGAGCGCAGGTAGGCCCAGAAAATTGACTGTCGGTGACAGGAGGTGGCTTTGCATTCGTGGTTAAAAAACAAACGAAGGAGTTTAGAAAACTTAAGGCTGGAAATGATTGATAGAGGAACTGTGGCTGTCTTTAAGGAGACAATTAGAACTGAGTTGCATGCAATGGGTTGGCAGAAAAGTCGAGAGAATTCCATCACAGATGATGAAACCTGAACAAAAGCCGCGAAGGTTCAACTGGTGCTTACAGAATAGAAATTTTAACTGGGGAAAATGTGATTTTCTCAGATGAAAGTTCTGTGTGGCTGTTTCCTAATACACCGGAAATTTGGGCCAAACAAACTGAAAACCCTTTGTATCAGCGCCCAAAGGAGAGTCCGAAACTTAACGTGTGGGTGGCATATCTGTGTTGGGGAGCAACGCCCTCTGTGTATTTGAAGGGAATATGTTCACTGAGCGGTACACAGATATTTTCGAGGGACATTTACTTCCATCTGCTCACATTGTTCTATGGAAAATTTTTGCATTTTCCAGCGACAACGACTCAAAGCATCGTTTAAAGCATTCACAGGCCTGGTTTTGGGACCCGAAATATGATATTATTAGATTGCCTTGCCCAAGCTTATAGCCCTGACCTAAATCCAATAGAAAATGTTTGAGGGACTCTATAAAGGAAAGTATCAATAAGAAAAATCCGACAAACATTGCTG
Organism: Haliotis rubra; assembly: GCF_003918875.1. Classification (NCBI taxonomy): domain Eukaryota; kingdom Metazoa; phylum Mollusca; class Gastropoda; order Lepetellida; family Haliotidae; genus Haliotis; species Haliotis rubra. Next base: position 1,193 of record NW_025767141.1, on the reverse strand, counting down.
AAATGAAAAGAGATGGTCCGGATATTGGGACAGCATGGACCACGACTTTTCTAGCTTTGATCGCAGTATGCCCCGCCGCATTGAAGCCTGCATTGCCGCCCATGGTGACCTGGACAAAATACTATTAACTGTTCACCCAGTCTTTGAATCTGGAGTTATGTTGTTCTGCTAATATCTCACATTTAATACGTGAGTAATGAGTGAAAAAAGGCAAAAAAAATTACAATCTTAAATTCTTCAATAATTTCTGGTTGTACTGTATATTATAAACTACTTCATGAAAATGCAAAGTTGTCCTGGTTTCATCAAAGTTTATAACTGACCAGTATATCAAGCTCCCAGTTTAAGGCTGATATATTCACAAGGTCTGTACAATTTGAGAAATCTTTTGCGATATCTATACCAATACACAAATGTAGAAGTAACGATAAACATGTTATCAGGACTTATGTCAGACGTTTCCCAAGGAATGTTTACCTTGATTATTTAACATTAGTAAGTGAGTTCTATACATTGTAGACCAGCTATGTGGGAAATCAAACCAGGGTCTTCGGATGACTATGCTACTGTCTCTATTTTGACACGAGCTTCAATATGATATCATAGATTATTAAGGAACTCGACAGTACAGGCGGAAGGCAAAAAATCAACATCGTTAGATATTATCAGGCCTCAAATGGCTTCTCTACCCATTGTCTCATATTTCCGCCATCTTTGGTACTCTGATCACGTGGATAAGTCACGTCATATCCGGTAACATTCTCTCAATTTCGGAGGGCTAAAAGGACACTCACATATGCTATTTTACGGAGTGTTTTTATTCAAAATGGGTTCCTGCCCCCATTGCATCTCTTTGGTTTCTACCTATGGCTAAAACGAAAACTTACCGTCGTAGTTGTAATTCAGGTAATCTTTGCCCAGGTCACTGAAGGTCTACCTCTGCAGTCATGGTTGAGGTCGTTGTCATCGGTAGCAGCACAGAATTTCCCCCACCAGCCTCAGGAGGAAGCCGCAGTTGGCAGATAAGAAAGGACTTCGAAGAAGAGCATTCTGCAGATAGTGAACGAGGGAGTCAAAATTGGTTTCTAACTCTGGTGATGCTTGGCATCAATAAAACACCTCTGTAACAAGCTTGTTTTCCTTGTTTGTTTGTTGTTTAAGAGCAATAATGCACCGGGAACGAAGCATACCAA